>NW_024067817.1:0-300000 GCF_009389715.1 Phoenix dactylifera
CATATTTGGGATGCAGTTTGATTAAAGGATTGAATTGCATGGTAACTTGCCACTGAAGGGTATTTTTGGTATTTCTACCAAATTCCATATTTTTCAGGTAGACATGACACGTTGCTAGACGTCAATCTTGTTTTATAGGTTTGATCAAATTAAAAGTTTAATTTGATCACCAATTAGAAAGGATTCTAATTGTTAAGTTCGGGTTCGCGCAGTTTGGACTTAAATCGATTAGAAGAGTTCTAATCAAGTTGGGTCAACTCGCACTCACACCTATTGCTGGCTAAGTATGGAACCCAATGGGTCACACACAAGAAAACTTATCAAGGGTCTAATTGGATTAGATCATGTTTGCAAGATAAATATCCTAGCAGGTGTTGCAAACCTTAGCTCCTGATTCGAATTGGATTCGAATCTGATTCGAATTGGATTCGAATCTGATTCTTAATTGATCTAATTTAATTAGATCATATTCTAATATGGGTTAGCCAAGAGTTGGCACCTAATTGGCTTGGTTTGAGTCTAATTGGATTAGATTTAATAAATCATTCAATCTAGACCGTTAGATCTTGATCTACCGTTGGATGAAGACATAATGGAGAGTTGGTTAACCCAATTGGATTGGGTTAGAGGATGGCTACCATAATTGACCATTGGATCTTAATCCCACCATTGGATGAAGACATAATGGGTCAAGTGAATAGCGCCTTGCATTGGAGCCCTTGGATCATCATCATGAAAGATCAAGAGGTGAGGCGTGATGGACATGTGATTAGCATGTGATGTTGACTTGGTCAAAATATGGCACCACATGAAAGGACATATCATTTGATACACCTTCTCACTTGATCTGCACCTCCTCTTATTTGATATGGCCCTTTAGATGATGCCCTTTTATAAGAGGATGTGTGGATGGGATGCATCCCTTGGAGATGCATCCTCACACCTATTTATAAATAGGTTAGCACTCCATGGGTTTCATCATTCCAATTCCACCCCACTCCTCTCTTCTTTCTTTCTTACATTAGTTTCTTTCTTTCTAGCATTGCTTCTAGTGTGTCCTAAGCCAAGACAAGGTGGTCTTCTTTAGGACAAAAAGGATTAGAAGTGATTTTAGAAGGCTAAAGGAAAATAGAAAGGAAGGAAACAAGCCATTAGAGTTCTTTAGAAGAATTCTACATTAAGGATCAAAAGTCTTTGGAGCTAAAGTCTTGATCAAGTTTTCGTGTGGATCACCATTGGAGGGCGGACACTTGGACGCCTCGTGGAGATTGTACACTTTGGATTAGCGTTTGAGGTATTCTACTAATTCTGCATTTATTTTATATCATTTGATTGTAATCATTAAGGTGATCTAGGCTTAAAAGGGTTTCATGCATAGGGACTTTATTAAGAAATTTTTAAAATCCCTAGCTTCCGCTGCGCATTATAACATGCTAAAACCATTCAGTGGTATCAGAGCCATCCTTAATTGGTTCAATCAAATAATTATGTATGATGTATGATTATTAATTTACTATGAGATAGTAATGTCATATGCTTAGAGAAATGCTGAAATGTATGATTAATATATGATATGTTATGTAATAAAATATCATGATATGAAATTTCCATATGAAAATATGTTGAAGCATGTTAATTAATTGCTTATGATTTATACATGCTATGAGATAGCCATGATGCATAATAGTTTATTTTAGACATGTTAAATGTATGTTACAATTAAAGAATGTGCTAAGACTAGTAAGCCCTCAATAAAAATTATATTAAGTCATAGTGTTGAAAAACTTTGAGCTAACCCATTCTAGAACAATTAATCTAATTGGTGTCTAAGGAAAGCACTAAAGGTGGTTACTTAATTAGGACCTTACTCTCTGAGTAAGGGGAGCCTCCCACCTGCTTACCTGGCCAATTGTTTGATTGCCTATTATGGATAAGCTTAATATTGATATAACACTATTGATAGCCTTCCTTCATGCCTCGATATTATTATGTCAAGATCCATGCTAGTTTGTTGTGCTAACACAAGGCTTGCAATGGGGACTGATGTTATACTGTCTTGGTGCATTAAGATGCTTATGGCATATTTTAATATATTGCCTTGTTGTGCAACCACAAGGGCAATATTATTCGAATATGACTATATGGAAATGAAGGTTTTGACTTAACTAAAATATTATTGTTTGTTGTGCTAACACAAGGCAATAAGTATTTTAAGAGGACAAGATAAAGTTGAGAATTGCATGAGATGCAATTGGAAAGAGTTTCCTACCTTTGAACTCATAAGAGTTTGTTGTGTAAACACAAGGCTTTTTTATGATGAATTAGGATCTCAACCCTACTAAGAAAAATTATTTTCACGTTTATCATAGGAGAGGGCTATGATATTCGATAAAAATAGTAGGAGACAATTAGATTAAAGTCCTTATCTAGTTGCAAACATGTCATCATGATTGGTCTGCTTATATTAGTTTTGTTCTGCATATGTAGAATTATTAAATGGCTTCTTCACTTTTCACTAAGAGGCATCTTAGATGCCAACAAGTTGACCGGGACCAAACTATGTGGACTGGTGAGGAATTTAAAGATAGTACTCACTCAGAAGAAAATTCCTATATACTTGAAACCCCTGATCTTGGAGATCTAGGGGATGATGCTACAGAAGAGGAGGTTGCCACACATAAGATGTGGAAAAATGACAGTGTGACTGTCAAATGTATCATACTGCCTCTATGAACAATGAATTACAGAGGCAACATGAAGGCATGGACACTCAATCTATACTTCTCAATTTAAAAGAGTTGTATGGAGAACAAAGCAGGACTGCCTAGGTATGAGATATCTAAGCAGTTGTTCCGTGCTAGAATGAATGAAGGAACTCCAGTGCAAAACCATGTTCTTATGGTTATAGACTTGATCACCAGATTAAGTCAATTAGGTTTTGCTATGGATAGTGAGCTCAGTCAGGATTTGATCCTGCAATCACTGCCTAATTCATTCTCTCAGTTTGTTGTGAACTTTCACATGAACAAGCTGAACACCTCCCTGCCCGAGCTGTTAAATATGCTCAAAACAGCTGAAGGGTATATTAAGAAGGATAAAGGTCCACTCCTTCTTATAAATACACCTCTATGAGGAAATCGGGAAATAAGGGTTCTAAGAAACGATTGAACCCCAAGAGTAGCATCAAAAAGAAAAAAGGAAGAAAAACTCCGGATCAAGTACCTGTTTTCATTGCGGCAAAGCTGGCCACTGGAAAAGGAATTGCAAGAGTTTTCTTGCAAGTATGAAGACCGATGCAAGAGTTGCATCAAAAGGTATGTTTATGTTACATGCCAACTTGTCATTAAGTTCTTCAAATTCAAATTCATGGGTATTGGATACCGGCTGTGGTTTTCACATTTGCAAATCTTTGCATGGACTACAGAAAATTAAAATTTTGAAGAAAGGTGACTTCGAGCTGTATGGGCACTGGAGGAGAATCCATCCAGGCTGAAGCTGTTGGAACCTACAACTTGGAATTGCCTTCGGAAAAAGCTCCTACAATTAGAAGATTGTATTATATGCCCAAAATTATTAGAAATGTAATTTCATTCCTTTGTTGTTAAAGAAAGGTTTTGAAATTAATGGAAAGGGCAATGGTTGCTCTATTTATTTTTCTAATAAGCATCTTTGCAATGGCATTATGGAAAATGGTCTTTCTAGTTTTATTACTTAATGACAATGTCTTTCATATTAATAAAAGCAATAAAAGAAAGAGAGAGGAAGTGAATAATACCCTCCTTTGGCATTGCCGACTTGGTCACATAAGTGAATCAAGAATCAACAAGTTATACAAAGAAGAGTTCTTTGATCCTTATGATTATGAATCATTAGGAAACTTGTGAATCTTGTCTTATGGGAAAAATGACCAAGTCTCCATTCACTGGACATGGAGAAAGGGCAAGTGAGTTATTAGGACTTATACATACAGATGTATGTGGTCCTATGACAACTCCAGCTAGAGGTGGATACTCTTACTTCATCACATTCACTGATGATTTATAAAGGTTCGAATATGTATCTTATGAAACATAAATACGAAGCCTTTGATAAGTTTAAAGAGTATCAAAGTATGGTTGAAAAACAAACCGGAAAGTATATTAAAATCCTTCGATCTGATCGAGGAGGTGAATACCTTTCTAGTGAATTTTTAAATCATCTTAAAGAAAAGGCATTCTCTCTGAATGGACACCTCCGTATACGCCACAACTAAATGGTGTAGCTGAACGGAGAATCGTACTCTATTAGATATGGTAAGGTCCATGATGTGCTTTACAGATCTTCCTATTTCCTTCTGGGGTTATGCCTTAGAAACTGCTACATATGTGCTAAACAGGATACCTTCAAAATCTGTATCTAGTACTCCATATGAGATATGGAGAGGTAGAAAGCCCAATCTTAAATATTTTAAAATATGGGGCTGCCAAGCATATGTCAAAAGAAATTTTGGACATAAGCTAAGTGCTAGATCAGATAAATGTACATTTTATAGGTTATTCCAAAGAAAGTATTGGATATTCTCTTCTATCACCCTACTGAACCAAAAGGTATTTGTTAGTAGGCATTGCCACTTTCTTAGAAAAAAGAGTTTATCTTAGAAAAGGGCAGTGAAAGAAGAATTGAACTTAATGAAGTTCAAGACCTATAAATAGAAACACAAGAAATTCTTCAACCAGATGTACCCATTGATGAAGTACAACCACAACACACATTCTCCTCTCCAAAGGTCAGATAGGAGTGCCGAAATGCACCTAAGAGGTATGGGTTTATCATTGAGAATGATGAAGCCCACATCGTCGAAAATGATGATCCTCTGACCTATTCGGAAGCTATCATGAGTAATGACTCTAACAAATGGTTAGAAGCTATGAAATCCGAAATAGACTCTATGTATACCAACCAAGTATGACTTTGGTTGATGCACCAGAAGGTGTAAACCCTATAGGTTGCAAATGGGTCTATAAGAAGAAGATTGGAGCAGATGGCCAAGTAGAAACCTACAACGCTAGATTGGTGGCAAAAGGTTTCAGGCAAAAGCAAGGAATTGACTATGATGAAACTTTTTCACCAGTTGCCATGCTTAAATCTATTCGGATTTTGCTTGCAATAGCTGCATACTATGATTATGAAATTTGACAGATGGATGTCAAAACCGCCTTCCTTAATGGTTATCTTGAGGAAGAGGTTTACATGACACAGCCAGAAGGATTTGTCTCAAGTGGAGAGCAAATCAAGTATGCAAGCTTAAGAGATCCATTTATGGATTAAAGCAAGCATCGAGGAGTTGGAACATCCGTTTTGATACAACAGTCAAAGAGTTTGGTTTTATCAAAAATGTGGATGAACCATGTGTGTACAAGAAGACTAGTGGGAGTGCCGGTGTCTTCTTAATATTGTATGTAGATGACATACTAATCATTGGAAATGATATTCCAATGTTACAATTGGTCAAGGACTTGGCTATCAAAAAGCTTTTCCATGAAAGACTTGGAGAAGCATCCTATATACTTGGTATAAAGATCTATAGGAATAGATCTAAAAGGATGCTAGGCTTGTCCCAGTCTAAGTACATAGATCGTGTGCTGAAAAGATTCAGCATGGAAGGAAGTAAAAGAGGTTACTTACCTATGAGTCATGGCATACGTCTCTCTAAGAAGATGTCTCCTAAGACATCTGAAGAGAGGAATAGAATGAATTCTATTCCCTATGCTTCGGCAGTAGGATCAATTATGTATGCTATGCTATGTACTAGGCCTGATGTTGCTTATGCCTTAGGCATAACAAGCAGATTCCAGGCTGATCCAGGAGAAAATCATTGGATAGCTGTGAAAAATATTCTTAAGTACTTAAGAAGGACTAAAGATATTTTTCTAGTTTATGGAGGATCTGAGTTGAAACTAGAAGGATTTTTCTGATTCTAGTTTTCAATCAGATCCAGATGATAGCAAGTCCACTTCAGGGTATGTCTTTACCCTAAATGGTGGTGCAGTGAGCTGGAAGAGTTCCAAGCAGCAAACTGTAGCTGACTCAACTAGTGAGGCAGAATACATCGCTGTAAGTGTGAAAGAGTAGATGCCCTACAAGCCAATCGCAATATGTATTGCGAAGGGTTTTCTTTTGATTTGTCCAAATCATGTACATGACATTTAAATATGAACAAAGGCGTTATGTTTTATCATATGCTGTTGATTATATTTATGATAAACTCCTTAGATTAGGGCAATGGTTTTAAGACTATGATGAGATCATACTAGTGAGACTTAAAATCCTAAAATCCTAATCTTTAAATATTCCCAGTCATTGGTA
Source organism: Phoenix dactylifera (assembly GCF_009389715.1). Lineage (NCBI taxonomy): Eukaryota > Viridiplantae > Streptophyta > Magnoliopsida > Arecales > Arecaceae > Phoenix > Phoenix dactylifera. The sequence continues at coordinate 6,346 of NW_024067817.1, forward strand.
CATTGAGTCGGAGATCAATGATTACCGGAAAGACTGGCATGTCTTATGTATGCTCGATGCAGAGGATGATTGATCTCACAATCATTGTGGTGGGACACTAATACAAAGATATGGGTGCTCATTAGAGGAATGAGTTCACTGAATTGACCTACAAAGAGAAATCTTATGAAGTCTTACTTACATGTCAAAAGATGATTCTCTTAGTGGGAGTTGTGCAACTGATCCTTTGACCTGAGATCACCATGGTATCTTGTGCACATGAACCTATGTTTTGGTTTACACTCATTCATGACAATAAGTTATGTACGAGGTCTTCTGCATATGGTGGATTGTGTACGAAGATTATGAGTAGGTCAACAAGGAATTAATCACTTCTAGTAAGAGAAGATTAGCATCCTATTTATTCTAATCATATGATTAATTCAGGAAGCCTTTGATCAAAGCAGAATGAAAATTAGAAAGAGTTTCTAATGTTTCATTATTTGAATTATCATTAAAAGATTGAGAAAAATATGAATATGAAATTGAGTTTGACATATATTCATACTCATATACATATTTGGGATGCAGTTTGATTAAAGGATTGAATTGCATGGTAACTTGCCACTGAAGGTATTTTTGGTATTTCTACCAAATTCCATATTTCCGGGTAGACATGACACGTTGCTAGACGTCAATCTTGTCTTATAGGTTTGATCGAATTAAAGAGTTTAATTCGATCACCAATTAGAAAGGATTCTAATTGTTAAGTTCGGGTTCGCGCAGTTTGGACTTAAATCGATTAGAAGAGTTCTAATCAAGTTGGGTCAACTCGCACTCACACCTATTGCTGGCTAAGTATGGAACCTAATGGGTCACACACAAGAAAACTTATCAAGGGTCTAATTGGATTAGATCATGTTGCAAGATAAACATCCTAGCAGGTGTTGCAAACCTTAGCTCCTAATTCGAATTGGATTCGAATCTGATTCGAATTGGATTCGAATCTGATTCTTAATTGATCTAATTTGATTAGATCATATTCTAATATGGATTAGCCAAGAGTTGGCACCTAATTGGCTTGGTTTGAGGTCTAATTGGATTAGATTTAATAAATCATTCAATCTAGACCGTTAGATCTTGATCTACCGTTGGATGAAGACATAATGGAGAGTTGGTTTAACCCAATTGGATTGGGTTAGAGGATGGCTACCATAATTGACCATTGGATCTTAATCCCACCATTGGATGAAGACATAATGGGTCAAGTGAATGGCGCCTTGCATTGGAGCCCTTGGATCATCATCATGAAAGATCAAGAGGTGAGGCGTGATGGACATGTGATTAGCATGTGATGTTGACTTGGTCAAAATATGGCACCACATGAAAGGACATATCATTTGATACACCTCCTCCCTTGATCTGCACCTCCTCTTATTTGATATGGCCCTTTAGATGATGCCCTTTCATGAGAGGATGTGTGGATGGGATGCATCCCTTGGAGATGCATCCCTACACCTATTATAAATAGGTTAGCACTCCATGGGTTTCATCATTCCAATTCCACCCCACTCCTCTCTTCTTTCTTTCTTACATTAGTTTCTTTCTTTCTAGCATTGCTTTCTAGTGTGTCCTAAGCCAAGACAAGGTGGTCTTCTTTAGGACAAAAGGATTAGAAGTGATTTTAGAAGGCTAAAGGAAAATAGAAAGGAAGGAAAGCAAGCCATTAGAGTTCTTTAGAAGAATTCTGCATTAAGGATCAAAAGTCTTTGGAGCTACACTTGGACGCCTCGTGGAGATTGTACACTTTGGATTAGCGTTTGAGGTATTCTACTAATTCTGCATTTATTTTATATCATTTGATTGTAATCATTAAGGTGATCTAGGCTTAAAAGGGTTTCATGCATAGGGACTTTATTAAGAAATTTTTAAACATCCCTAGCTTCCGCTGCGCATCATATATGCTAAAACCCTTCAGTGGTATCAGAGTAATCCTTAATTGGTTCAATCAAATAATAATGCATGATGTATGATTATTAATTTACTATGAGATAGTAATGTCATATGCTTAATGAAATGCTGAAATATATGATTCATATATGATATGATATGTAATAAAATGTCATGATATGAAATTTTCCATATGAAAATATGTTGAAGCATGTTAATTAGTTGCTTATGATTTATACATGCTATGAGATAGCTATGATGCATGATAGCTTATTTTAGATATGTTAAATATATGTTACAATTAAAGAATGTGCTAGAGACTAGTAAGCCCTCAATAAAAATTATATTAAGTCATAGTGTTAAAAATTTTGAGCTAACCCATTCTAGAACAATTAATCTAATTGGTGTCTAAGGAAAGCACTAAAGGTGGTTACTTAATTAGGACCTTACTCTCTGAGTAAGGGGAGCCTCCCACCTGCTTACCTGGCCAATTGTTTGATTGCCTATTATGGATAAGCTTAATATTGATATAACACTATTGATAGCCTTCCTTCATGCCTCGATATTATTATGTCAAGATCCATGCTAGTTTGTTGTGCTAATACAAAACTTGCAATGGGGACTGATGTTATACCGTCTTGGTGCATTAAGATGCTTATGGCATATTTTAATATATTGCCTTGTTGTGCACCCACAAGGGCAATATTATTCGAATATGACTATATGGAAATGAAGGGTTTGACTTAACTAAAATATTATTGTTTGTTGTGCTAACACAAGGCAATAAGTATTTTAAGAGGACAAGATAAAGTTGAGAATTGCATGAGATGCAATCGGAAAGAGTTTCCTACCTTTGAACTCATAAAGGTTTGTTGTGTAACCACAAGGCTTTTTATGATGAATTAGGATCTCAACCCCTACTAAGAAAAATTATATTTTCACGTTTATCATAGGAGAGGGCTATGATATTCAATAAAAATAGTAGGAGACAAATTAGATTAAAGTCCTTATCTAGTTGCAAACATGTCATCATGATTGGTCTGCTTATATTAGTTTTGTTCTTGCATATGTAGAATTATTAAATGGCTTTCTTCACTTTCACTAAGAGGCATCTTAGACGCCAACAAGTTGACCGGACCAAACTATGTGGACTGGTTGAGGAATTTAAAGATAGTACTCACTCAGGAGAAAATTTCCTATATACTTGAAACCCCTGATCTTGGAGATCTAGGGGATGATGCTACAGAAGAGGAGGTTGCTACACATAAGATGTGGAAAAATGACAGTGTGTCTGTCAAATGTATCATACTTGCCTCTATGAGCAATGAATTACAGAGGCAACATGAAGGCATGGACACTCAATCCATACTTCTCAATTTAAAAGAGTTGTATGGAGAACAAAGCAGGACTGCTAGGTATGAGATATCTAAGCAGTTGTTCCGTGCTAGAATGAATGAAGGAACTCCAGTGCAAAACCATGTTCTTATGGTTATAGATTTGATCACCAGATTAAGTCAATTAGGTTTTGCTATGGATAGTGAGCTCAGTCAGGATTTGATCCTGCAATCACTGCCTGATTCATTCTCTCAGTTGTTGTGAACTTTCACATGAACAAGCTGAACACCTCCCTGCCCGAGCTGTTAAAATATGCTCAAAACAGCTGAAGGGCATATTAAGAAGGATAAAGGTCCACTCCTTCTTATAAATAGGCACCTCTATGAGGAAATCGGGAAATAAGGGTTCTAAGAAACGATTGAACCCCAAGAGTAGCATCAAAAAGAAAAAAGGAAAGAAAAACTCCGGATCAAGTACCAGTTTTCATTGCGGCAAAGCTGGCCACTGGAAAAGGAATTGCAAGAGTTTTCTTGCAAGTATGAAGACCGATGCAAGAGTTGCATCAAAAGGTATGTTTATGTTACATGCCAACTTGTCATTAAGTTCTTCAAATTCAAATTCATGGGTATTGGATACCGGCTGTGGTTTTCACATTTGCAAATCTTTGCATGGACTACAGAAAATTAAAATTTTGAAGAAAGGTGACTTCGAGCTGTTATGGCGCTGGAGGAGAGTCCATCCAGGCTGAAGCTGTTGGAACCTACAACTTGGAATTGCCTTCGGGAAAGCTCCTACAATTAGAAGATTGTTATTATATGCCCAAAATTATTAGAAATGTAATTTCCATTCCTTTGTTGTTAAAGAAAGGTTTTGAAATTAATGGAAAGGGCAATGGTTGCTCTATTTATTTTTCTAATAAGCATCTTTGCAATGGCATTATAGAAAATGGTCTTCTTGTTTTATTACTTAACGACAATGTCTTTCATATTAATAAAAGCAATAAAAGAAAGAGAGAGGAAGTAAATAATACCCTCCTTTGGCATTGCCGACTTGGTCACATAGTGAATCAAGAATCAACAAGTTATACAAAGAAGAGTTCTTTGATCCTTATGATTATGAATCATTAGGAACTTGTGGAATCTTGTCTTATGGGAAAAATGACCAAGTCTCCATTCACTGGACATGGAGAAAGGGCAAGTGAGTTATTAGGACTTATACATACAGATGTAGTGTGGTCCTATGACAACTCCAGCTAGAGGTGGATACTCTTACTTCATCACATTCACTGATGATTTATCAAGGTCGGATTTGTGTATCTTATGAAACATAAATCCGAAGCCTTTGATAAGTTTAAAGAGTATCAAAGTATGGTTGAAAAACCAAACCGGAAAGGTGTATTAAAATCCTTCGATCTGATCGAGGAGGTGAATACCTTTCTAGTGAATTTTTAAATCATCTTAAAGAAAAGGGTATTCTCTCTGAATGGACACCTCCGTATACGCCACAACTTAAATGGTGTAGCTGAACGGAGGAATCGTACTTATTAGATATGGTACGGTCCATGATGTGCTTTACTGATCTTCCTATTTCCTTCTGGGGTTTTGCCCTAGAGACTGCTGCACTAATATTAAACAGGGTACCTTCTAAGTCTGTACCTAGCACCTCCATATGAGATATGGAGGGAAAGAAGCCTAATCTTAAGTATCTTAAGATATGGGGTTGTCAAGCTTATGTCAAAAGAAATTTGGACACAAGCTAAGTGCTAGATCAGATAAATATATTTTTGTAGGTTATCCTAAAGATAGTATAGGGATACATCTTCTATCATCCTACCGAACAAAAAGTTTTTTTAGGTAGGCATGGCCATTTTCTTAGAAAAAGAGTTTATCGTTAGAAAAGGGCAAGGATAGAAAAATAGAACTTGAAGAAGTTTCAAGACCTACAAATAGAAACACAGAAAATTCTTCAACCAGTTGTAGCCCATTGATGAAGTACAACCACAACACACATCTCCTCTCCAAAGGTCAGATAGAGTGCGAAATGTACCTAAGAGGTATGGGTTTATCATTGAGAATGATGAAGCCCACATCGTCGAAAATGATGATCCTCTGACCTATTCGGAAGCTATCATGAGTAATGACTCTAACAAATGGGTTAGAAAGCTATGAAATCCGAAATAGACTCTATGTAACCAACCAAGTATGGACTTTGGTTGATGCACCAGAAGGTGTAAACCCTATACGGTTGCAAATGGGTCTATAAGAAGAAGATTGGAGCAGATGGCCAAGTAGAAACCTACAAGGCTAGATTGGTGGCAAAAGGTTTCAGGCAAAGCAAGGAATTGACTATGATGAAACTTTTTTCGCCAGTAGCTATGCTCAAATCTATTCGGATTTTGCTTGCAATAGCTGCATACTATGATTATGAATTGCAGATGGATGTCAAACTGCCTTCCTTAATGGTTATCTGAGGAAGAGGTTTACATGACACAGCCAGAAGGATTTGTCTCAAGTGGGAGAGCAAATCAAGTATGCAAGCTTAAGAGATCCATTTATGGATTAAAGCAAGCATCGAGGAGTTGGAACATCCGTTTTGATACAACAGTCAAAGAGTTTTGGTTTTAATCAAAAAGTGTGGATGAACCATATGTGTACAAGAAGACTAGTGGAGTGCCGTTGTCTTCTAATATTGTATGTAGATGACATACTAATCATTGGAAATGATATTCCCAATGTTACAATCGGTCAAGACTTGGCTATCAAAAGCTTTTCCATGAAAGACTTGGGAGAAGCATCCTATATACTTGGTATAAAAGATCTATAGAGATTGATCTAAAAGGATGCTAGGCTTGTCCCAGTCTAGATACATAGATAACGTGCTGAAAAGATTCAGCATGGAAGAAGTAAAAAGGTTATTGCCTATGAGTCATGGCATACGTCTCTCTAAGAAGATGTCTCCTAAGACATCTGAAGAGAGGAATAGAATGAATTTCTATTCCCTATGCTTCGGCAATAGGATCGATTATGTTATGCTATGCTATGTACTAGGCCTGATGTTGCTTATGCCTTAGGCATAACAAGTAGATTTCAGGCTGATCCAGGAGAGGATCATTGGGATAGCTGTGGAAAATATTCTTTAAGTACTTGAGAAGGACTAAAGATATTTTTTTAGTTTATGGAGGATCTGAGTTGAAACTAGAAGGATTTTCTGATTCTAGTTTTCAATCAGATCCAGATGATGGCAAGTCCACTTCAGGGTATGTCTTTACCCTAAATGGTGGTGCAGTGAGCTGGAAGAGTTCCAAGCAGCAAACTGTAGCTGACTCAACTACTGAGGGCAGAATACATCGCTGTAAGTGAAGCCGCCAAGGAAGCTGTCTGGATGAAGAAGTTCATCGCTGAGTTGGGAGTAGTTCCTGAGATTGCTGGACCAGTTTCAGTTTATTGTGACACACTGGAGCTGTTGCTCAAGCAAAGGAACCAAGATCTCATCACAAATCCAAGCACATTTTTAAGAACGCTTCCCACCTTGTCGAGAGATTGTCGAGAGACAAGACATAGGTCATTGAACGAGTAGACACCAAGAACAACCTAGCAGACCCGTTCACTAAAGCTCTACCACAACAGCAGTTTCGATCGCCACCTCGATTTTATGGGATAAATATAAGAGCGATTGGCTTTAGTGCAAGTGGGAGATTGAAAGAGTAGATGCCCTACAAGCCAATCGCATATGTATTGCGAGGGTTTTTCTTTTGATTTGTCCAAATCATGTACATGACATTTAAATATGAACAAAGGCGTTATGTTTATCATATGGCTGTTGATTATATTTATGATAAACTCCTTAGATTAGGGCAATGGTTTTAAGACTATGATGAGATCATACTAGTGAGACTTAAAATCCTAAAATCCTAATCTTAAATATTCCCAGTCATTGGTACATTGAGTCGGAGATCAATGATTACCGGAAAGACTGGCATGTCTTATGTATGCTTGATGCAGGAGATGATTGATCTCACAATCATTTGTGTGGAGACACTAATACAAAGATATGGTGCTCATTAGAGAATGAGTTCACTGAATTGACCTACAAAGAGAAATCTTATGAAGTCTTACTTACATGTCAAAGATGATTCTCTTAGTGGGAGTTGTGCAACTGATCCTTGACCTGAGATCACCATGGTATCTTGTGCACATGAACCTATGTTTTGGTTTACACTCATTCATGACAATAAGTTATGTACGAGGTCTTCTGCATATGGTGATTGTGTACGAAGATTATGAGTAGGTCAACAAGGAATTAATCACTTCTAGTAAGAGAAGATAGCATCCTATTTATTCTAATCATATGATAATTCAGGAAGCCTTTGATCAAAGCAGAATGAAAATTAGAAAGAGTTTCTAATGTTTTATTATTTGAATTATCATTAAAAGATGAGAAAAATATGAATATGAAATTGAGTTTGACATATATTCATACTCATATACGTATTTGGGATGCAGTTTGATTAAAGGATTGAATTGCATGGTAACTTGCCACTGAAGGGTATTTTTGGTATTTCCACCCAAATTCCATATTTTCCGGGTAGACATGACACGTGCTAGACGTCAATCTTGTCTTATAGGTTTGATCGAATTAAAGAGTTTAATTCGATCACCAATTAGAAAGGATTCTAATTGTTAAGTTCGGGTTCGCGCAGTTTGGACTTAAATCGATTAGAAGAGTTCTAATCAAGTTGGGGTCAACTCGCACTCACACCTATTGCTGGCTAAGTATGGAACCTAATGGGTCACACACAAGAAAACTTATCAAGGTCTAATTGGATTAGATCATGTTTGCAAGATAAACATCCTAGCAGGTGTTGCAAACCTTAGCTCCTAATTCGAATTGGATTCGAATCTGATTCGAATTGGATTCGAATCTGATTCTTAATTATCTAATTTGATTAGATCATATTCTAATATGGATTAGCCAAGAGTTGGCACCTAATTGGCTTGGTTTGAGTCTAATTGGATTAGATTTAATAAATCATTCAATCTAGACCGTTAGATCTTGATCTACCGTTGGATGAAGACATAATGGAGAGTTGGTTTAACCCAATTGGATTGGTTAGAGGATGGCTACCATAATTGACCATTGGATCTTAATCCCACCATTGGATGAAGACATAATGGGTCAAAGTGAATGGCGCCTTGCATTGGAGCCCTTGGATCATCATCATGAAAGATCAAGAGGTGAGGCGTGATGGACATGTGATTAGCATGTGATGTTGACTTGGTCAAAATATGGCCACCACATGAAAGGACATATCATTTGATACACCTCCTCACTTGATCTGCACCTCCTCTTATTTGATATGCCCTTTAGATGATGCCCTTTCATGAGAGGATGTGTGGATTGGGATGCATCCCTTGGAGATGCATCCCTACACCTATTATAAATAGGTTAGCACTCCATGGGTTTCATCATTCCAATTCCACCCCCACTCCTCTCATCTTTCTTTCTTACATTAGTTTCTTTCTTTCTAGCATTGCTTCTAGTGTGTCCTAAGCCAAGACAAGGTGGTCTTCTTTAGGACAAAAGGATTAGAAGTGATTTTAGAAGGCTAAAGGAAAATAGAAAGGAAGGAAAGCAAGCCATTAGAGTTCTTAGAAGAATTCTGCATTAAGGATCAAAAGTCTTTGGAGCTAAAGTCTTGATCAAGTTTTCGTGTGGATCACCATTGGAGGGCGGACACTTGGACGCCTCGTGGAGATTGTACACTTTGGATTAGCGTTTGAGGTATTCTACTAATTCTGCATTTATTTTATATCATTTGATTGTAATCATTAAGGTGATCTAGGCTTAAAAGGGTTTCATGCATAGGGACTTTATTAAGAAATTTTTAAACATCCCTAGCTTCCGCTGCGCATCATATATGCTAAAACCCTTCAAAGTGAAGCCGCTAAGGAAGCTGTCTGGATGAAGAAGTTCATCGCTGAGTTGGAAGTAGTTCCTGAGATTGCTGGACCAGTTTCAGTTTATTGTGACAACACTGGAGCTGTTGCTCAAGCAAAGGAACCAAGATCTCATCACAAATCCAAGCACATTCTAAGACGCTTCCACCTCGTTCGAGAGATCGTCGAGAGACAAGACATAGTCATTGAACGAGTAGACACAAAGAACAACTTAGCAGACCCGTTCACTAAAGCTCTACCACAACAGCAGTTCGATCGCCACCTCGATTGTATGGGGATAAAATATAAGAGCGATTGGCTTTAGTGCAAGTGGGAGATTGAAAGAGTAGATGCCCTACAAGCCAATCGCAATATGTATTGCGAAAGATTTTTTCTTTTGATTTGTCCAAATCATGTACATGACATTTAAATATGAATAAAGGTGTTATGTTTTATCATATGCTGTTGATTATATTTATGATAAACTCCTTAGATTAGGGCAATGGTTTTAAGACTATAATGAGATCATACTAGTGAGACTTAAAATCCTAAAATCCTAATCTTAAATATTCCCATCATTGTACATTGAGTCGGGGATCAATGATTACCGCAAAGACTGGCATGTCTTATGTATGCTCGATGCAGAGGATGATTGATCTCACAATCATTTGTGTGGAGACACTAATACAAGATGTGGATGCTCATTAGAGGAATGAGTTCACTGAATTGACCTACAAGAGAAATCTTATGAAGTCTACTTACATGTCAAAAGATGATTCTCTTATGGGAGTGTGCAACTGATCCTATGACCTGAGATCACCATGGTATCTGTGCACATGAACCATATTTTGGTTTACACATCATTCATGACGAAATAAGTTATGTACAGGTCTTCTGGATATGGTGAATGATGTACGAAGATATGAGTAGGGTCAACAAGGAATAATCACTTCTAGTAAGAGAAAGATAGCATCCTATTTATTCTAATCATATGATAATTCAGGAAGCCTTTGATCAAAGCAGAATGAAAATTAGAAAGAGTTTCTAATGTTTCATTATTTGAATTATCATTAAAAGATTGACAAAAATATGAATATGAAAATTGAGTTTTGACATATATTCATACTCATATACATATTTGGGATGCAGTTTGATTAAAGGATTGAATTGCATGGTAACTTGCCACTGAAGGGTATTTTTGGGTATTTCCACCAAATTCCATATTTTTCGGGTAGACATGACACGTTGCTAGATGTCAATCTTGTTTTATAGGTTTGATCAAATTAAAAGTTTAATTCGATCACAATTAGAAAGGATTCTAATTGTTAAGTTCGGGTTCGCGCAGTTTGGACTTAAAATCGATTAGAAGATTCTAATCAAGTTGGGTCAACTCGCACTCACACCTATTTGCTGGCTAAGGTATGGAACCCAATGGGTCACACACAAGAAACTTATCAAGGGTCTAATTGGATTAGATCATGTTTGCAAGATAAACATCCTAGCAGGTGTTGCAAACCTAGCTCCTGATTCGAATTGGATTCGAATCTGATTCGAATTGGATTCGAATCTGATTCTTAATGATCTAATTTGATTAGATCATATTCTAATATGGGTTAGCCAAGAGTTGGCACCTAATTGGCTTGGGTTTGAGTCTAATGGATTAGATTTAATAAATCATTCAATCTAGACCGTTAGATCTTGATCTACGTTGGATGAAGACATAATGGAGAGTTGTTTAACCCAATTGGATTGGGTTAGAGGATGGCTACCATAATTGACCATTGGATCTTAATCCCACCATTGGATGAAGACATAATGGGTCAAGTGATAGCGCCTTGCATTGGGCCCTTGGATCATCATCATGAAAGATCAAGAGGTGAGGCGTGATGGACATGTGATTAGCATGTGATGTTGACTTGGTTCAAATATGGCACCCACATGAAAGGACATATCATTTGATACACCTTCTCACTTGATCTGCACCTCCTCTTATTTGATATGGCCCTTTAGATGATGCCCTTTTATAAGAGGATGTGTGGATGGGATGCATCCCTTGGAGATGCATCCCACACCTATTATAAATAGGTTAGCACTCCATGGGTTTCATCATTCCAATTCCACCCCACTCCTCTCTTCTTTCTTTCTTACATTAGTTTCTTTCTTTCTAGCATTGCTTCTAGTGTGTCCTAAGCCAAGACAAGGTGGTCTTCTTTAGGACAAAAAGGAATTAAGAAGTGATTTTAAGAAGGCTAAAGGAAAATAGAAAGGAAGGAAAGCAAGCCATTAGAGTTATTTAGAAGAATTCTACAATTAAGGATCAAAAGTCTTTGGAGCTAAAGTCTTGATCAAGTTTTCGTGTGGATCACCATGGAGGGCGGGACACTTGGACGCCTCGTGGAGATTGTACACTTTGGATTAGCAGTTTGAGGTATTCTACTAATTCTGCATTTATTTTATATCATTTGATTGTAATCATTAAAGGTGATCTAGGCTTAAAAAGGGTTTCATGCATAGGACTTTATTAAGAAATTTTTAAAATCCCTAGCTTCCGCTGCGCATTATAACATGCTAAAACCCTTCAGTGGTGACAAGAGCTTTCTTCTTCTTGTACTTGCTCCCCTTCTTCAGTAGGGGACACTCAGCTCTGATGTGCCCCGGCTTCTTGCACTCATAACACCCAATCCCCTCATTTTTCCTTTCCTTACCTTTATCCTTGCGATAGGAATTTGAGGGCCTCTCTTTGATGAAAGGTCTTCTTTTGGTTGATGAATTTTCTGAACTTGCGCACGAGAAGAGCCTCATCATCATCTCCCTCATGATCCTCTTCTTCACTGCTGCTACTGCAAGACAAGTCTTTATTAGTTGAAGTAGATTTAAGAGCTATTACCTTTTTCTTATGGGAGGACTCTTCTTCGTTGTGTTGCTTCATGGTTAGCTCGTGCGTCATTAGAGATCCAAGAAGCTCCTCAAGAGGAAGCTTGTTCAAATCCTTTGCTTCTTGGATTGCCGTCACTTTGGCTTCCCATGACCTTGGTAAGCAGCGAAGAATCTTCCTGACAAGATCACTGTTAGTATAGTTTTTGCCAAGGCTTTTTAGGCCATTAACAATGTCAGTAAATCTAGTGAACATGCATGTGATTGTTTCATTAGAATCCATCTTAAATAGTTCATACTTATGAACTAATATATTTATTTTGGATTCTTTGACTTGATTTGTGCCCTCATGGGTCACTTCAAGTCTATCCCCAAATCTCTTTTGCAGAATTGCAAGTAGAGACTCTATTGGAATTCATTCCTATCTAGTGCACAATAGAGCACATTCATTGCTTTGGCATTGAGTTGTGCCTTCCTAAGTCATGGTCATCCCAATCCTTTTCTAGTTTGGGTACTTGTGACACCTCTACATGGATGGATGGGATGTATGGTCCATTCAATATGATGGTCCACATCTCATAATCTTGGGCTTGATAAATATCCTCATCCTAGCCTTCCAATATGAGTAGTCGGATCCATTAAAGAATGGGGGTCTTTGGGTGGACTGACCCTCGATGTGGGAAGATCCAAATGGGTTGTCATTTTGATCTTTGACTCTTAGGGTAGAAGAGTTTAGGCTCTGATTCCACTTGTTGCCCAGATAGACAACCCAAGAGGGGGGGTGAATTGGGTTTTTAAAATAATTTGCAACTAAAATATTTGTGGAAGACTAATTAAGACTTTAGCAAGAATGATTAGTTAGTTGCTATGTGCTGTGAGTGAGATGAGGAGTAAGAGAAGGAACAAACAATCACAAACACAAGGTTTTTATAGTGGTTCGGAGCTAACCCTTGCTCCTACGTCCACTCCCCAAGTCTCACTTGGGAATTCACTATAACCCCCTGGATTACAGTCGGTTGTTTTACAAGCTCACAACCAAACTTGTTGTTTTACGAGCTCACAACGAACTCGGTCGGTTTTCCCTGGCTCACTGACTAGAACCACCCCGATTGTTTTCCCGGGATCACAATCGAACCCTTACACGTTGGTTTTAACCTAGGCTCACCAACCAACCTCTACACCCTTGATTCAATCCCCCGATTGAACCAAGCTAAGACAATATGCTAATAATGAGGACAAACAGAAAAACAGAGCTTCTCAAAAGCAAATATACAGCAATATTAATAAAAGCAAAGTTAAGAGCCCTCAAACGCGTTTAAGTTGGAGAGAGAGAAAGGGGCTTCTTGAACTTCGGGTCTCCTCTTGAAATTCTGGACGACTTGAAGGCAGGAGGAGATCTCTTTCAATGTTGGGAAGATGTGGTTGGAAGGAGTTAATGGCCGCTCTTCCCTCTTTTCGTTGAAAAACCACTTGCAGAGAATGAATGCTTGATCTTTTTGAATGGAATGGTAGTTCTCTGCCTTGCCACAGTCCTCTGTGGCTATTTAACCCATCCCTCATGAAACTAGCCGTTTAGACACCTTTTTCTGCCCGTTTCTGCACACTCTGCACAACCTGACAATATGTCCGTTGGGGGGTCGGAGTCGACTCGCGCGATCTGGAGTCGACTCGGCTGTAGCGGGAGTCGACTCATGCTTTTCTGGAGTCGGCTTCGGCAACTGTTCCGGATTTGAATTAAAGTGACCTCCTCCGACTGGGAGTCGACTCGACTTAACCTGGAGTCGACTCGCCAACTTCTGGAGCTGACTTGGCATTCTCGGAGTCGGCTCATCCCATGAAGTCCATGGAGCTAATTTTCAACTTGGTCCACTCGAGTCGACTCGACAGTCCTGGGAGTCGACTCGGCGCTCAGACCCGAACTCCCGATCTTCTGTCATTCGCCTCTCCAGTCTTGGGAGTCGACTCGGACTGTTCCGGAGTCGACTCGGCTCTCAGTTTCCGAAACATACCCTTCTGCCTTGGAGTCGACTCGAGCTGTCTGGAAGTCGACTCGAGCTTCTGGAAGTCAATAATTTGGTCTTCTGTCTTTTTGGAATCGCGCTGTCTCGGAGTCGACTCGCGCATTGCGGGAGTCGACTCGAATCTCAGAGTCCGAAAATTGCTCTCTGACTTTTGCCTTGTGAACCACTAAGGTCGACTCTCGCTTTCTTTGGAGTCGACCTGCCAACCATCGGAGTCGACCGCGTTTCCACAGGAGTCGACTCGAATCTCAGGGTCGAAATCGCTCTCTGATTTTTCTGTCTGTAACTCCTTGGAGTCGACTCATATTACTCCGGAGTCGACTCGGTAAGCATCGGAGTCGACTCGCGCACTTCAGGAGTCGACTCGCTGACAGGTTTTGAGTTGATGCTTTCGTTCGTCTGTCTGTTCTCAGTCGGAGTCGACTCGTAATGATCCGGAGTCGACTCGAGCCCGTGCCAGTGATTCTGATACGCTTGGAGTCGACTCGTAATATTCTGGAGTCGACTCGAGTCTCAGACTTTGGTTCAAATTGACTTCTTAACTTATCCAAACTATCTTGAACCAAATCTAGAGACACTTAGACAAGATTTTCACTGAAACACTCAATTGAATTCATTAGTAAACCAAAAGATATACTCAAATGCTTTGAGCTCATCAAAATCAAATAGGGTTTTAATCAATCACTCCACAAAGATAAACTGGTTTTCAAGAAGATGGCATGACGGCTTACAAACACATTGTGATCCTCTGAGACGTAAAAATTGTATCCTAATGACTCTTTAGGATATCCTATAAAACGAGCACTTATGGTCTAGTCTCTAGTTTGGTCTGCCTGTAGTCTCTTGACTGGGCCGGACATCTCCCAAATCTTGAGATGACCAAGACTTGGTTTCTTACCATGCCATATCTCATACGGTGTGGTAGGAACGGATTTAGAGGGAAACTCTATTAAGTAGAATACTGCGGTAAGTAAGGCATCTCCCCAAAGAAACATCGGTAGATCAGTGAAGCTCATCATGGACCTGACCATATCCAATAGGATCCGATTCCTCCTCTCTGACACCCCGTTGAGTTGAGGGTGTACCAGGAGGTGTCCATTGTGAGACTATGCCATTGTCCTTGAGATAGTCCCGGAATTCTCCACTAAGGTATTCTCCTCCTCGATCTGATCGAAGAGCCTTAAGGAATTTTCCAGTTTGTTTTTCTACTTCATTTCTGAATTCTTTGAACTTTTCAAAAGATTCAGATTTGTGTCTCATAAGATACACATACCCATACCGTGAATAATCATCGGTAAAGGTAATGAAGTACGAATAACGTCCCCTGGCTAGCACATCGAATGGGCCACATACATCTGTATGTACTAGGGTAAGTATTTCAGTGGTCCTCTCCCCTTGTCCTACAAAGGGCAATCTAGCCATTTTTCTTAAAGACAGGATTCGCAAACTGATATGACTCGGAAGTCAATGAGCCGAGAAGCCCATCTTTATCCATTTTGTTCATTCTTCCTCTCCAATATGGCCAAGCCTGAGGTGCCATAAATATTTTTGGTTTATCTCATCTCTGGATCTTTTGGATCCTTTGGCACTCACTTCTTGCTAGAACATTATAGATACATCCATATGAAATGATAGAGACTGTCAATCATAAAACCACGTGCACTATTTTATTTCTGAAATAAATAGAACAGCAGTCTTTGTCAAAGTAAAAACATGTCCTTCCTGTGCTAGACATGAAACAGAAATCAAATTTCTGCTAGCAACAGGTACATAATAGCAGTCTCTAAGTAATAAACTAAAACCAGACGGTAGTCGCAGATGGTAGGTGCCCACAGCCACAGCAGCAACTTTTACCCGTTGCCAACCCGAAGGGTTACGCACCTTCGCCAGCCTTCTACTTTCTTTAGACCCTGCATGGTAGTGCATAGATGAGCACTAGAACCAGAATCTATAACCCAACTAGAAGTAGAATAAACCGTTAGATTAGTTTCAATTATGAGCAAGTCTATACCTTCGAAGGTGTGTCACCTTTCTTGTTCTTCAGGCTCTGAGGTATGAAGGACAATTTCTCTTCCAGTGGCCGTCGACATTGCAGTGGAAACATTTTCCTTTGTCATTGCCCTTTTCTTTTGAACTTCCTTCTTTGGCTTCTTGTCTTTCTTCTGCTTCTTAGCAGGCTTCTTTTTCTTCCAAGTAGACTTTCTCTTGGAATCAGAAGTCAACTCAGCAGCAAGGACATCGCCCCTTGAACCTTTCAAGGCTCCCTCAGCAGTTACCAACATATTTATTAGTTCAGTCTTAGTGCATTCAATCTTATTCATATGGTAGTTTACTATAAACTGACCAAATGAATTAGGAAGGGATTGAAGGATCAGATCAACTGTGCAATTCCTTGTGCATGTTCATACCGAGCTTCTCAAGCTCCTCTAAGGTCCTTGATCATAGTCAGACCGTGAATCATGGACGGACTGCCCCCTCCGTGCATCTTTGCTTTGAAGAGCCTCTTGGACACTTCAAAACGAGCTGTGCGACTCTTGCTTCACCATACAACTCTTGCAGGTGTGCCAGTAATGTCCCTAGCAGTCTTCAATATTTTCATGCTGGCATTGTAGTTCCATTGGACCATGGATGCATGATATAGCACTTGACCCTAGTGTCCATCGTCTGTCCACTTCTCATGCCTCGTACGCTGATCAGCGGTCGGAAGTGCTGTAATGCCGGGGATGTCCATTGTCGAGCCACATAGCCTATTTTCTCGCAACTCAGAACAATTTGAGATTCCTAAGCCAGTCTCTGTAAATGGTACCGAGTCAATCAATTGGTCCTCAAGAATACGGGTCAAAGGGTTTGAGGGCTGACATTATGATCTGCAAGAGAGTAAAGATTCTAGTTAGACTTTTGTACTTGATCCTAATCTGTTCTAAAGTCTTTTAGAACAAATGTAACTCCCACTATTTTCTCGAATCCCTCACCACTTCCCTGGTAGGGAAACAAAATCCCACCACGACTAGGGTTTCTAGTGGGTAACCCGGGTCCACGATTTACATGCCACCCTCACCTAACAGTTATTGGGTGACACATAGATTGATGAATGTACAACTCTTGTACAATGCTTCTCAAGCATGTTGCAGTGTAACTTGGTCTCTAAGCCATGAAAACCTCACCTAACAGTTATTGGTCCCATTTCTTAGTTAAGTCAGACCCACCGTATAACCGTAGGAATAAAGTCGTCATTGGGTCCTCACCTAACAGTTATTGGTGCCCAACCCCACCTTTACCCTACAACATCTCATGTCTATAGAGAGGTCCAGCCCCCCGATGCAACTTGCCCACTGTGTCCAGCCGAGACAAATCAACATCAGAAAGACCTTAGCAGCTCTACTACAGTGGAAGACCTATTGACTTAATATTGGTTAATCAGGTCTTAGTGTTTGCAACTTGAGCTCTTCATAAGAGGTAATCGAACAATTGGCCAGGTAAGCAGGTGGGAGGCTCCCCTTACTCAGAGAGTAAGGTCCTAATTAAGTAACCACCTTTAATGCTTTCCTAGACACCAATTAGATCAATTAATCTAATATGACTTGCTCATGTCGGTTCACTCTCGACTTGATTGAGGAGGTTTTAATTTAGGTCTCAATTGGGTTTGCTACATCACATGTAAACCTATCTACCCGACTCTCAATTCACATCCACATGCAAACGGCACATTGCAGGCAGTTATAATCGCAGCAATAATTAAAACTAAACTTTAAATAGGTGATGAATCATGGATTCTAGTTAGGGTCGTATTACAAGCACATGCACGTCAATCGATCAACTGGTCTTCAACTCTTGAATTGGTTCCAAGCCTCCTTGATTCGATCCATGACCAACTCTTGATCCAATCGCCATCAACCGCTTAGACCCCTGCTCATCTCATGCCATCATCTTCGACTTGATCGTTGACGTACATGCACATCAACAGAAATACAACCAGATATAAAATAAAAACAAAAATAAATTACATCTTCCTTTTAGGAGGCACGCAGGCCTCTCAAAACATTCAAATAAGATGCATGCAAGCATCTGAAAAATTACATGACATTATAGATCACATCGCAGGTCATTACATTGATACCAAAAGGGTTTGAATCCTATGATCATCACCATATGCAACAATTATAATTTTCAGATCTGAAAATTAATTGATTATGTTATGACATAGGTTGCTGATCATGCTAATCATGATTCTAAACTTTGTAATCTCATTAACAATGCAATTAGAATCATCATCTTATCACATAAAAATCAGCATGCAAAAATTCAGCAACCCTGAAAAATCTGCATGCAGAAATTTTCAGCATGCATGATCATTCAATTTTCAGATCTAATAAGCCTTTAGACAATTAATTCTTACCTTAATCTATGAAGCCTAAGCTCTGATACCACTATTAGAACCCGCCCATGCCGCTGATATTTCAAAACAAAATCAGATGGCAGCGGAAGGGGCATTGCAGGATCGACGTTCATCGCATGAACATCGTTTGATAACCGTTCGTAGTTAGGTAAGGATTAAAAACTTTTAATAACTTTAGGAAGATCAGATCTTTACCTTGTGCGGGTAGATGATCACCGCAAACTGAAGTTCGTGGTTTAGGATGAAGGTTCGCTTGAAGCCGTTCAAGTGCCCGGCCTCTACGGGTATCCACACGAAGTAGAGGAACGATCAAAGCTTCCTTGTCTCCCCGGGGTGCTAGCTCCCTTGCAGAGACAACTTTGGATAGCTGATTTCCTCTCTATCATCAACCCTTGATTGTGCTTGAGAGGAGGAAGAAGAAGAAGGGATCTTGAAGAAGAACCAAAGCCTTCACTGCAGCCTTTCTTTTCCCTGCGTTGGATGAAGGAAGGGAAGGGGAGGAGGCCGCAAGGCTTCTTCTTCCTTTCTTCTTGCTTTCGGCTGAAACAAGGAGAGGAGGAGGGGAGGGTGTACGGCAGCAAGAGGAGGAGCTTCTCATCTATTAGGTCAGCCCCCAAGCCTCCTCTTTTTATAATATCTAGGTAAGTCCTAATCCAATTAGAACTTAAATCAATTTTGACTCAATTGAACTCTTCAATCCTAATCCAATTAGGAGTCTTATTGATTCATTAGATTAAAATTAATTGTGACTTAAGAAATCCTAATCCAAATTAGTACATATTTAATTTTAGTCCTAATCCAATTAGGACTCTAGTTAAATCCGAAGTCCTAATCTGATTAGGACTCTAGGAATCCTACTCCAAGTAGGAATCCGATTTTAATTCAAAACTCCTAATCTCATTAGGATTGTAGGAATCCTATTCCAAGTAGGAATCCCAGTCCTACTCCAACTAGGATTCCCAGTCCTAATCCAATTAGGACTCTAGGAATCCTACTCGAAGTAGGACTCTTGTTTCAAGTCCAATTAATTAATTCCCTTTATTCCTTCTTCAACTGAATATCAATCGAATTGATTACTTGTGATTCCTAATCACGATTCAACCATCGGATCAGTCAATACTTCTAGTGTGTGTGACCCCATAGGTTCTACTCTGACTGGTAGTGAGATATATTATGATCTCTATCATAATATCATTGAAAAATCCTTTCAATGGATTGGAACGATTCCAACTCTACTCATTAGGGTTTATCGATCATCGAGATAATCCCTGTGAGTCCCACCATCCACCAGTGACACCTGGCAGCATGTAGTGGCTACCCAGTAGAATAGAATGATGAACCTCTAGGTACAGTTATCATGTGATACAGTCCTACTATCGTGGATCCCTACAGGACGGAGGTCATGGACAACTCGTCAAACCCCATCGTCTGTCATATGTGAAGATTTATTCGACTTAAGTTCGAGAGTGGAAAACTCTTTCTCCACTGTGCATACTGCCCCGGCCGAGGTCTTACGAACTCAGTCTTATAAATCACATAGGATCTCTCCTTATCTATCAAGGTCGATAGATTCTTTATAGGTGCATACCCTACTCCTACAGTGAACTTACTGCAACCAATCTATACTGTATGGACCCATATGGCTAGAGACCATGTATGTATGCAGTCAAACTACAATAACCTCACTGTGAGTAGCCGAAGCACCGCAGGTCAAAGGACCAGTCACACTACTGCAACATCAAGCAAGTCACTGACGAGTGGATAGACATCCAAGTGACTTCTTGTATTGGTCACGCTCAGTACCCTTGTTCTTAACAAGCACCTACACTATTACTTCAGTGTCGCTACACTGTGGACTCGAGTCTCGTCCATCCATAAGGAAAGTAATCTGTGCACTGATCTCATCGGATCGATCACCGTCCTCGTGATGATCCATCGATCAGGAGCGTTTAGAAATTAATCACTAATGATACATGGCTCAAATTCTCAACTCTTGAGAATATGCATCATCATCTTATTAATTCCTTGGACGATTCATAGACACAATAATAATATGAATTAAAAGATGTCTTTCATTTATTCAATAATAATAAAGTCAAGTACAAATTATGTCCTAGAATTAATAATGTGTCAGCCAAAATTGGCTTCTAGGGCATACATCTAACAGTATCCACACGAGGTGCTGAAGATCAGAGATGGGGCTTCACCGGGGTGCTAGCTCCTTGCAAAAGCCTCTCTTGGATGTCGAAGAAGAAGGAAGAAGAAATCACAAGGATCCCACCTTGTGCAGCCTTCAAAGGAAGAAGAAAACCCTTCACTATTTTGAATATGTTCTCCCTTTTCTTTGCTGATTTAAATTCTAAAATAATTAGCCTTGCTGCCCACGCCTGGGAGAAGAATTTGTTGGGGTATGTGGAGACCATTGGTGATGAAGAGAATTGAAGGAGAATCAATTCTGCATAGTTCTGTCTGGCGGACTGTCGGAGTCGACTCGAGCTACAGTCGAGTCGACTCGGGAACAGTCGAGTCAACCCGAGAGGAGAAAGGCCAGAAGACCGAGAAAAACCATGTTTCTGTCTGGACTGTCAGAGTCGACTCGAGTCAGTCGAGTCGACTCGAAGCATCGTCGAGTCGACTCGAGCTACAGTCGAGTCGACCCGAGATCGTGCCAGTTTTGTCCAGACGTGCAGAGTCGACTCGAACCACAGCCGAGTCGACTCGGGCTCGCGGAAAAGCGTACGGACGATTTTCTTTGGTGTTTTTTGGTGGCGTTTCGACGGCTATGATCATCTGAAGGTCTTGAGACTATATATAGGACTCATGAGAGCCCTAGGAAAATTATATTCAAGGATATTTTGAGAGAGACTTGTGTTTTGTGCGGCTAGGGTTCTAGAGAAGAAGAGGATTGGGGATCCTACTTCTTGTGCAAAGGGAATTCTGTGTGAATCTCTTGTAGAGCGATCGCGTGTGATCGTTCGGGTGTGTGCTATCTCTATAATCTGTTCATCCTGATTGAGATTTGGAGCAGTGGAGGACGTAGGCTACTTGTAGCCGAACCTCGTTACATCTTTGTGTTTGCTTTGCTATTTTCTTCCTATTTCTTCTTCTTTTGGTTGATAATCCGCTGCGGTGCTCAAGTGTTTTACCCTATTGATACCACGGGGTAATCTTTTGCCCTTCGTAGCGGAAGCGAAGCGATGATCCTTGAGTCCGGTGTCGAGGGAGCGAGAGAGTGCTTATCCGTTTGCTTCTCTCTTTGCTTGTCCGACGTTGGTGGTTGTACCGGTGTGAGTGGGTTTCGGTGCAGGCGCCGCCAACAAGTGGTATCAGAGCTATTAGTATTCTGCAATGGCGGATGAAGGGAAGTTGCGAATTGAGAAGTTCAATGGCACGAACTTCGGATTTTGGAAGATGCAAATAGAGGATTACCTTTACCAGAAGGATCTCTATTTACCTCTTGGAGGTAGAGCGAAGAAACCAGAGAAGATGTCTGATGAAGACTGGGAGGTCCTCGATCGGAAGACGCTCGGCACCATTAGATTGTTACTTGCATCCAAGTGGCATTCAACATCAAAATGAGAAGACGATGATGGAGTTGATGGCAACATTGTCGTGGATGTACGAGAAACCCTCAGCATCAAACAAGGTATTTCTCATGAAGAGGTTGTTTAATCTTCGTATGAAAAATGGCGGCAGCGTAGCAGAATACCTCAACGAGTTCAATGGACTCACGGCCTAGTTGGAGTCAGTGGAGATTAGTTTTGACGATGAGATTCGGGCATTGCTAATCCTCTCCGGATTGCCTGATAGCTGGGAGGGCCTGGTGATGGCGGTGAGCAACTCTTCGGCGACGGGGAAGTTGATATTTGATAACGTTGTGGGAGTGCTTCTGAGTGAAGAAGCAAGAAGGAAATCTTCTGGAGCTACGGAGTCGTCTGGAAGTGCACTAAACATCTCTAACCAGGGAAGACAAAAGAAGGACGGTCGATTTCGAAGCGACTCGAAGTCGAGATCCAGCAGGTCTCGAGCACCTCAGAACAAGGGAGCGAAGTGCTGGAACTGCGGGAAGATGGGGCACTTTAGGAGGGACTGCAAATCTCCTAAAGGGAATCAAGGCGACCACACGAAGGAGTCAGCAAGGATCTGGCAAATCTTGCTGAAAACGGTGACATGGATGCCCTCGTTCTATCTTTATCTACCGGTGACGAGTCTTGGGTGATAGACTCGGGCGCGTCTTTCCATGCTACATCCCAACGGAAGCTTCTTGGAGGATATGAGAAGGGAGACTTCGGCAAAGTCTACTTAGGGGATGGAGAGCCTTGCACCATACAAGGAAGGGGAAGCGCGGAAGTGAAGTTGATTTCTGGATCTTCACTTGAGCTTGAGGACGTACGACACGTGCCTCAATGCAGAGGAATCTGATTTCTGTTGGACAGTTGGCGAGCCAGGGGTACAAGACTATTTTCACAGTTGATCAGTGGAAGATATCCAGGGGTTCGTTGATGGTGGCTAGTGGCAAGAAGGTTGGGACACTTTATATCGCCAACGGCACGGAAAACTCTATTGGAGTTGCTGCAGCAGATGTGGACGCCAAGTTATGGCATTGCAGACTTGGGCACATGAGTTATCAGGGACTGGAGATGATGCACCAGTTGGGAAAGCTGCAGGGTCTCAGGAGTGTTGAGATGGACTTCTGTGAGGATTGTATCCTCGGAAAGCAGAAGCGTGTTTCATTCAACAAAGAAGGTAAACCTCGGAAGCAAGAAAAGCTAGATCTTGTGCACACGGACGTGTGGGGCCTGCACCGGTTTCTTCCATTGGTGGATCTCAGTACTATGTTACTTTTATTGATGATGCTACCAGGAAGCTTTGGGTGTTCTTCTTGAAGCACAAGTCAGAGGTATTTGGGGTCTTCAGGAGATGGCAGGCATGGTAGAACTCGAGACAGGAAGGAGGTTAAAATGCCTGAGATCAGACAACGGTGGTAAGTATTGTAGCAGGAGTTTGAGGACTACTGTGCAGAGGCTGGGATGTCAGGCAGAGGACAGTTCCAGGGACACCATAACAAAATGGAGTTGCTGAAAGGATGAACAGAATAATTAATGAGCGTGCCAGGAGTATGAGAATACATGCTGGATTGCCACAGCAGTTTTGGGCGGAAGCAGTTAACACTGCTGCCTACTTGATCAACAGAGGGCCATCAAAGAAACTTGAATTTGGGATTCCTGAGGAAGCATGGACAGCAAAGAAGATTGATTTGGCGCACTTACGAGTATTCGGTTGTACCAGTTATGTCCATGTTGATTCAAGTCAAAGAAGCAAACTAGACGCCAAATCAAAGAAGTGCATTTTTGTTGGATACGGAAGTCAGCAGTTTGGGTATCGGTTTGGGATCCCGAACACAGGAAGATCATTCGTAGTAATGATGTGGTATGTAATGAGAAAATGCAGCAGAGCACTGAATCAGAAACAAAACCTGTTGAGCCGTGTTTTGTGGATCCTGAAGAGGAGTCTACAAATTCTGATCAGAAGACTCAGTCAGAGCAAGAACCTGAAGTTTGGCATCCCCTCCACAACTAAGAAGGTCCACTCGTAGTACTCATGGGAAGCCTCCTCAAAGGTATGATGGGACTCTTAGTTATTTGCTGCTCACAGATAATGGCGAACCTGAATGCTTCACGGAGGCATTGGAGGTTGATACCAGGAAGGAGTGGGAGTTGGCCATGGATGATGAGATGGAGTCATTGGAGCAGAATCAAACGTGGGATTTGGTGGATCTGCCCAAGGGGAAGAAAGCACTGTCAAACAAATGGGTTTACAGGCTGAAGGAAGAGCAGGATGGGAAGAAGCGATACAAGGCCAGGCTGGTTGTAAAAGGATTTCAGCAGAGAGCAGGTATCGACTTCACGGAGATCTTTTCTTCCGTAGTCAAGATGAGTTCTATTCGGCGGTGCTGAGCATGGTGGCAGTAGAGAATCTTTACTTAGAGCAGCTTGATGTGAAGACAGCTTTTCTCCATGGAGATCTCGATGAGGAGATATATATGCAGCAGCCGGAGGATACATTGCAGCTGGCACGGGTGACTTGGTTTGCAAATTGAAGAAAAGCCTCTATGGTTTGAAACAGGCGCCCAGGCAATGGTATCTCAAGTTCGATAGTTACATGCTTGAGATAGGATACAGGAGATGTCAGGAGGATCACTGTTGCTACTTCCGGGACTTCGGTACATCTTACATTATCTTGCTATTGTATGTTGATGACATGTTAGTTGCAGGAGCTAGCATGCATGAGATTGCAAAATTGAAGCTGAAGCTGTCAAGAAAATTTGCAATGAAGGATCTAGGAGCAGCGAAACAGATCCTTGGGATGCGGATCAGCAGAGATAGGTCTAAACATATCCTCAGACTATCTCAGGCGGAGTACATCAGCCGAGTACTCAGGAGATTCTGCATGGAGGGTGCCAAACCTGTTGGCACACCGCTGGGTGCCCACTTAAATCTTTCCAAAGGGCAAAGTCCGAAGACGCGGGTGGAGGAGCTCAATATGTCAAAAATCCCGTATGCATCGGCGGTGGGGAGCTTGATGTACGCTATGGTGTGTACAAGACCAGACATTGCTCAAGCAGTGGGAGTTGTGAGTCGCTTTATGAGCTGCCCAGGCTTGGAGCATTGGCGCGCGGTCAAATGGATACTGAGGTATCTGAAAGGCACGGAGCACATGTGATTGTGCTATGGAGGTTCTGAGATCCAGTTACAGGGCTTTGTGGACTCAGACATGGGCAGGGGACTTGGACGGCAGGGGAAGCACGACAGGGTACTTGTTCACCTTGGGCAGTGGAGCCGTCAGTTGGATTTCCAGGTTGCAACCAGTTGTTGCATTGTCGACTACGGAGGCGGAGTATGTGGCAGCCACAGAGGCATACAAGAAACTAATATGGCTTCCGGGCTTGATGAAGGAGCTTGGGAAGGAGCAGAAGGATTGCATGTTATATTCAGATAGTCAAAGTGCAATTCATCTGGCAAAGAATTCAGCTTTTCATTCAAGGATGAAGCATATTGACATACGGTACCACTTCGTGAGGTCATTGCTCGAGCAGGGACTCGTCAAGTTGGAGAAGATTCATACAAGTCAGAATCCTGCAGATATGTTGACGAAGGTCGTCACGGTGGAGAAGCTGAGGAGTTGTTCAGCTTCTGCTGGTCTTCATGCTTGAAGACGTTGAGGAGGCATCGTACCTATCTCACTAGGATGATTCAGTTTCAGTGGGAGCACAGAGGAGAGCCAAGCAATAAGAGGGTGTACCCAAGGTCTCCAAGTGGGAGATTGTTGGGGTATGTGGAGACCATTGGTGATGAAGAGAATTGAAGGAGAATCAATTCTGCATAGTTCTGTCTGGCGGACTGTCGGAGTCGACTCGAGCTACAGTCGAGTCGACTCGGGAACAGTCGAGTCGACCCGGGAGGAGAAAGGCCAGAAGACCGAGAAAAATCATGTTTCTATCTGGACTGTCAGAGTCGACTCGAGCTACAGTCGAGTCGACTCGAAGCATCGTCGAGTCGACTCGAGCTACAGTCGAGTAGACCCGAGATCGTGCCAGTTTTGTCCAGACGTGCCAGAGTCGACTCGAACCACAGCCGAGTCGACTCGGGCTCGCAGAAAATCGTACGGACGATTTTCTTTTGGTGTTTTTTGGTGGCATTTCGATGGCTATGATCATCTGAAGGTCTTGAGACTATATATAGGACTCATGAGAGCCCTAGGAAGATATATATATTCAAGGATATTTTGAGAGAGACTTGTGTTTTGTGCGGCTAGGGTTCTAGAGAAGAAGAGGATTGGGGATCCTACTTCTTGTGCAAAGGGAATTCTGTGTGAATCTCTTGTAGAGCGATCGCGTGTGATCGTTCGGGGTGTGTGCTATCTCTGTAATCTGTTCATCCTAATTGAGATTTGGAGCGGTGGAGGACGTAGGCTACTTGTAGCCGAACCTCGTTACATCTTTGTGTTTGCTTTGCTATTTTCTTCCTATTTCTTCTTCTTTTGGTTTGATAATCCGCTGTGGTGCTCAAGTGTTTTATCCTATTGATACCACGGGGTAATCTGTTGCCCTTCATAGCGGAAGCGAAGCGGTGATCCTTGAGTCCGGTGTCGAGGGAGCGAGAGAGTGCTTATCCGTTTGCTTCTCTCTTTGCTTGTCCGACGTTGGTGGTTGTACCGGTGTGAGTGGGTTCCGGTGCAGGGCGCCGCCAACAGAATTCTTGTTTTTCTTGTGGCGTGGGGTTCCCTTTTTATAAGGCACAAAACCCTAGGGACTAGGATTCCTTGGCGCCTCTTTCCCAGATTAGTTGGCCCCTTGATTCTTGGAAAGAATCTAGGGGTGCCGGCTAAAAGCAAAGAAGGAGAAGGGGCCACGCCACTCCTTGCCCTCTTGGCTGCCCCCTCTTGCCTATTTTGACCCCTCAAAATAAGGCATCAAGAGAGAGGCTCCAATAATAAAAAAAGGCTGAATTAGGCAGGGTTTTTAGGGACTCGATCAAGCCAACTCTTGACTAGGATTTGAGTCAAATTTCTTTGGGTCAGATCCAACATAATTTGACTCAATGAATCAGCAAATCAAAGACTTAATTATAATCTAATTATAATTATTTAATTTTTCATTTAACTCCCTAACTCTTAGTGGGTTATTTCGAACGTCAATCTTATTGACAATTGACATTGTGATTCCAAATCACAATTCGACAATCCTAATAATCAGAACCTCTAAGGTGTGTGACCTCATAGGTTCTAATCTGACTGATAATGAAACATATTGAGATCTCCATCTCAATATCACTGAAATACCTATCAGTGGACTGAAACACTTTCAGTTCTACTCGTCAGGGTTTACCGATCATCAGGTAAATGCCCGTGAGTCCCAACATCCATAAGTGACACCTAGCAGTACGTAGTGGCAACCCAGTAGAATAGAATAATGAACCTCTAGGTGCAGTTATCGTATGATACAGTCCTTCTATCGTGGATCCCTACAGGACGGAGGTCATAGACAACTCGTCAAACCCCATCGTCTGTCATATGTCAAGATTTATTCGACTTAAGTTTGAGAGTGGTAAACTCTTTCTCCACTGTGTATACTGTCCCGGCCGAGGTCTTACGAACTCAGTCTTATAAATCACATAGGATCTCTCCTTATCTATCAAGGTCGTTAGATTCCATATAGGTGCATACCCTACTCCTACAGTGAACCTATTGCAGCCAATCTACACTGCATAGATCCATATGTCTAGAGACCATGTATATGTGCAGTCAAACTACAATAACCTCACTGTGAGTAGCCGAAGCACCGCAGGTTAAAGGACCAGTCACACTACTGCAACATCAAGCAAGTTACTGACGAGTGGATAGACATCCAAGTGACTTCTTGTCTTGGTCACGCTCAGTACCCTTGTTCTTTAACAAGCTCCTGCACTTTTACTTCAGTATCGCCACACTATGGACTCGAGTCTCGTCCATCCATAAGGAAAGCAATGTGTGCACTGATCTCATCGGATCGATCACCGTCCTTGTGATGATCCATCGATCAGGAGCATTTAGAAATCAACCACCAATGATACATGGCTCAAATTCTCAACTCTTGAGAATATGCATCATCATCTTATTAATTTCTTGGACGATTCATAGACACATAAACAATATGAATGAAAAAGATGCCTTTTATTTATTCAATAATAATAAAGTCAAGTACAAAATTATGTCCCAGAATTAATAATGTGTCAGCCAGATTGGCTTCTAGGGCATACATCTAACAATCTCCCACTTGCACTAAAGCCAATCAGTCATATATCTAGGTCCCATCTTCTCAAGGTGGCTTCAGTCTTTTGCTGACTCAGCTGCTTAGCGAACAGGTCTGCCATGTTGTCCGTGAAGTCTACTCTCTGCACCTCGACATATTTCTTCTCAACATAGTCACGTATGAGGTGAAAGCGCCGCTCTATATGCTTTGACTTCTGATGAGACCTTGGCTCCTTAACAAGAGCTATGGCACCATTATTATCGCAGTAGTGTTATGGCATCTAATGACATGACATCTAATTCCGCAATAAATTTCTTGAACCAGAAGCCTTCCTTAGCAGCTTCAGAGGCAGCAATATATTCAGCTTTCATAGTAGAATCAGCAATGATCGGTTGTTTAGAACTTTTCCAATTCACCGTACCACCATTGCACAAGAACACATATCCAGATGTAGACTTTCTATATCAATATCAGTCATGAAGTCTAAATCTGTGTACCCTTCTACCTTTAACTCTGATATTCCTCCAAAGACCAAGAATAAATCTTTAGTTCTTCTTAAGTACTTAAGAATATTATTCACAGCTATCCAGTGCTCTTCACCTGGATTCGACTGATATCTGCTAGTGACACTCACAGCAAGGGCTATATCAGGTCGTGTACACAGCATGGCATACATAAGGCTCCCTATTGCCGATGCATAAGGAATCTTGCTCATGCGTTGAATCTCTTCAGATGTGTTGGGGCACATCTTCTTGGAGAGATGAATCCCATGCCTAAGGGGTAAAAGACCCCTTTTGGAGTTTTCCATGCTGAACCTTTTCAGCACTTCCTCTATGTACATCTTCTGTGATAGGCCAAGCATCCTCTTAGATCTATCTCTATAGACCTTTATCCCCAAAATATAGGATGCTTTCCAAGGTCTTTCATGGAGAACTCTTTTGACAACCAGACTTTGACCGAGGTTAGCATGGGAATATCATTCCCTATCAGGAGAATGTCGTCCACGTACAATACGAGAAACACAACAGCACTCCCACTAACCTTCTTGTAAACACATAGTTCCTCTTCGTTCTTGATGAAATCAAATATTTTGATTGCATCATTGAAACGAGTGCTCCAACTCCGAGATGCTTGCTTTAGTCCATAAATGGACCTTTGCAGTTTGCAGACTTTATGATCTCCATCACTAGAAGTGAAACCAAAAGGCTGCTCCATATAGATATCTTCATCAAGATATCCATTCAGAAAATCAGTTTTCACATCCATCTGCCAAATTTCATAATCATGAAATGCTGCAATGGCAAGCAATGTTCGGATGGATTTCAGCATGGCTACAGGTGAAAAGGTCTCCTGATAGTCAATACCTTCGTGCTGACTATACCCTTTCGCTACTAGCCTTGCCTTATAGGTCTCTACCTTTCCATCCGAACCTATCTTCCTTTTGTAGATCCATTTGCATCCAATAGGCATAATACCTTCTGGTAGATCCACTAAGGTCCAGACTTGGTTGGAATGCATGGAGTCTAACTCGGACTTCATAGCTTCCAATCATTTTTCGAAATCGATATCTGATATCGTCTCGTCGTAGATTTTGGGATCCTGTATGTGTTCCCTATCTTCCATGAGAAACATTTTCTTAGTATCCTCTTCAAGCATACCTAAGTATCTATCAGGAGGATGGAAGATCCTACTAGATCTGCGAGGTGGAGGAACAACATGTACTGGCTCTGTATGAATGGGTTCTATAGGATCCATGACTCGTTGCTTTTCAGAGACTTTCTCTTCAAGCTCAATTTTCCTCCCACTGCCTCTATCAAGGATAAACTGTTTTTTCAAGAAGATGGCATGTCGGCTCACAAATACATTGTGATCCTCTGAGATGTAAAAATTATATCCTAATGACTCTTTAGGATATCCTATAAAACGAGCACTTATGGTCTTAGCCTTTAGCTTGTCCGTCTGTAGTCGCTTGACGTGGGCCGGACATCCCCAAATCTTGAGATGGCCAAGACTTGGTTTCTTACCATGCCATATCTCATACCGTGTGGTAGGAACGGATTTAGAGGAAACTCTATTCAGTAGATAAATTGCAGTAAGTAAGGCATCTTCCTAAAGAAATATGGGTAAATCAGTGAAGCTCATCATGGACCGGACCATATCCAATAGAGTCCGATTTCTCCTCTCTAACACCCCGTTGAGTTGAGGTGTACTCGGAGGAGTCCATTGTGAGACTATGCTATTTTCCTTGAGATAGTTCCGAAATTCTTCACAAAGATATTCTCCTCCTCGATCTGATCGAAGAGCCTTAAGAAATTTTTCAGTTTGTTTTTCTACTTTATTTCTAAACTCTTTGAACTTTTCAAAAGATTTAGATTTGTGTCTCATAAGATACACATACCCATACCGTGAATAATCATCGGTAAAGGTAATGAAGTACGAATAACAACCTCTGTATAGTACATCGAATGGGACACACATCTATATGTACCAGGGTAAGTATTTCAGTGGTCCTCTCTCCATGTCCTACAAAAGGCAATCTAGCCATTTTTTCTTGAAGATAGGACTCGCAAACTGGATATGACTCGGAAGTCAATGAGCCGAGAAGCCCATCTTTATCCATTTTGTTCATTCTGTCCTCTCCAATATGGCCAAGCCTAAGGTGCCACAAATACTTTTGGTTTATCTCATCCCTGGATCTCTTGAATCCTTTGGCACTCACTTCTTGCTCAGACATATTTACAGATACATCCATATGCAAATGATAGAGACTGTTAATCATAAAACCACATGCGACTATTTTATTTCTGAAATAAATAGAACAGCAGTCTTTATCAAATGTAAAAACATGATCTTCCTGTGCTAGACATGAAATAGAAATCAAATTTCTGCTAGCAGCAGGTACATAATAACAGTCTCTAAGTAATAAACTAAAACCAGATGGTAGTCGCGAGGGTAGGTGCCCACAGCCACAGTAGCAACTTTTGCCTCGTTTCCAACCCGAAGGGTTGCTGCACCTTCCGCCAGCCTTCTACTTTCCTTTAGACCCTGCATAGTAGTGCACAAGTGAGCACTAGAACCAGAGTCTATAACCCAACTAGAAGTAGAGGAAACCGTAAGGTTAGTTTCAATCACGAGCAAGTCTAACATACCTTCCAAAGGTCTGTCTGCCTTTTTGTTCTTCAGGCTCTCGAGATACGAAGGGCAGTTCCTCTTCCAGTGGCCATCGACATTGCAGTGGAAACATTTTCCTTTGTCATTAGTCTTTTTCTTTTGAACTTCCTTCTTTGGCTTCTTGTCTTTCTTCTGCTTCTTCACTGGTTTCTTTTTCTTCCAAGTAGACTTTCTTTTGGAACCAGAAGTCAACTCAGCAGCAAGGATATTGCCCCTTAAACCTTTCAAGGCTCCCTCAGCAGTTACCAAAATGTTTAACAGTTCAGTCTTAGTGCATTCAATCTTATTCATATGGTAGTTTACTATAAACTGTCCAAATGAATCAGAAAGGGATTGAAGGATCAGATCTACTTGCAATTTCTTGTGCATGTTCATACCGAGCTTCTCAAGCTCCTCTAGGTCCTTGATCATAGTCAGACCGTGATCATGGACAGACTGCCCCTCGCGTATCTTTGCTTTGAAGAGCCTCTTGGATACTTCAAAACGAGCTGTGCGACTCTGCTCACCAAACAACTCTTGCAAGTGTGCCAGTATTGTTAGATGTATGCCCTAGATGCTAATCTGGCTGACACATTGTTAATTCTAGGAACATAATTTTGTACTTGACTATTTATTATTGAATAAATAAAAGGCATCTTTTTATTCATATTGTTTATGTGTCTATGAATCGTCCAAAGAATTAATAAGATGATGATGCGTATTCTTAAGAGTTAAGAATTTGAGCCATGTATCATTAGTGATTAATTTCTAAAAGGCTCCTGATCGATGGATCATCACGAGGACGGTGATCGATCTGATGAGATCAGTGCACACATTACTTTCCCTATGGATGGACGAGACTCGAGTCCATGGTGTGGAGACACTGAAGTAATAGTGCAGGTGCTTGTTAGAGAACAAGGGTACTGAGCGTGACCAAGATAAGAAGTCACTTGGATGTCTATCCACTCGTCAGTGACTTGCTTGATGTTGCTGCAGTGTGACTGGTCCTTTGACCTGCGATGCTTCGGCTACTCACAGTGAGGTTATTGTAGTTTGACTGCACATATACATGGCCTCTAGCCATATGGGTCCATGCAGTGTAGATTGGCTGCAGTAGGTTCACTGTAGGAGTAGGGTATGCACCTATAAGGAATCTATCGACCTTGATAGATAAGGAGAGATCCTATGTGATTTATAAGACTGAGTTCGTAAGACCTCGGCCGGGGCAGATTGCACAATGGAGAAAGAGTTCTCCGCTCTCGAACTTAAGTCAAATAAATCTTGACATATGACAGACGAAGGGGTTTGACGAGTTATCCATGACTTTCGTCTTGTAGGGATCCACGATAGAAGGACTGTATCACATGATAACTGCACCTAGAGGTTCATTATTCTATTCTGCTGGGTAGCCACTACATGCTGCTAGGTGTCACTGGTGGATGGTGGGACTCATAGGGATTATCTTGATGATCGATAAACCCTAATGAGTAGAGTTGGAATCGTTCCGACCCATTGAAAGGAGTTTTCAATGATATTGTGATAGATATCACAATATATCTCACTACCAGTCAGAATAGAACCTATGGGGTCACACACACTAGAAGTATTGACCGATCCGATGGTTGAATCGTGATTAGGAATCACAAGTAATCAATTCGATTGATATTCAGTTGAAGAAGGAACAATGGAATTAATTAATTGGACTTAAACACAAATCCTACTTCGAGTAGGATTCCTAGAGTCCTAATTGGATTAGGACTGGGAATCCTAATTGGAGTAGGACTGGGATTCTTACTTGGAGTAGGATTCCTACAATCCTAATTAGATTAGGAGTTTTGAATTAAATTTGGATTCCTACTTGGAGTAGGATTTCTAGAGTCCTAATCGGATTAGGACTTCGAATTCAAATAAGAGTCCTAATTGGATTAGAACTAAAATTAAATAAGTCCTAATAGGATTAGGATTTCTTAAGTCCTAATTAATTATTAATCTAATGAATCAACATGACTCCTAATTGGATTAGGATTGAAGGGTTCAATTGAGTCATGGTTCATTAAGTTCTAATTGGATTAGGACTTACCTAGATTAAACCCAAATTGGTTCACCCTTGGTCCAAGCCTAATCAGATTAGGACCTAACCATAAGTGACCTTCCTAGGAGGATTAGGTTAACCATGAAGGAGGGGCACACGCCCCTCCTTCTTTTCCTTGCTTGGTGCGGCAAAGAAGAGGGGCCGGCGCCCCTCTTGGAAGTTTATCAAGGAGCTCCTACTTTGTAGGAGCTCCACATGCTATTTAAGAGGAGGCATGGGGGCTGACCTAGGGCATCATTGAAGCCCTCTCCCTCTCCAATTCGTGGCCCCCTCTCCTCCCCTTTCCTTGGTTCAGCCGCAAGCAAAGGAAGAAAAAGAAAGGTGGCCTCTTCATCCTCCCTTCCTCCTTCCAACGCAAGGAAAAGAAAGAAGGCTGCAGGGTTTTGTTCCTTTACTATTCTTCATCCTTCTTCTTCCTCCTCTCAAGCACATTCAAGAGTTGAAAGAAAGAGAGGAGATCAGCCATTAAAAGTTATCTCTGCAAGGGAGCTAGCACCCCGGGGAGACAAAGAAAGCTTGGATCGGTTCCTGCTTCGTGTGGATACCCGTAGAGGCCGGGCACTTGAACGGCTTCAAGCGAACCTTCATCCAAAAATCACGATCATCAGTTTGCGGTAATCATCTACCTGCACAAGGTGAAGATCTGATCTTCTAATGTTTTTAAAAAGTTTTTAATCCTTATCTATCTACGAACGGTTTTAAACAACGTTCATACGATGAATGGGTTGATCCCGCGCATGCCTCTTCCGCTGCATCTGAAATTTTTTTAATTTTCTGCGGCATGGGCGGGTTTCTAACAGTGGTATCAGAGCCTAGGCATCGTAGATTAAGGTAAGGATTAATTATTAATAGGCTTATTAGATTTGAAATTTAAATGATTATGCATGCTGAAAATTTTCTGCATGCAGATTTTTTCTAGGGTGCTGATTTTTGCATACTGATTTTTATGTGATAAAAAGATGATTCTAATTGCATTGTTAATGGGATTACAAAGTTTAGAATCATGATTAGCATGATCAGCAACCTATGTCATGAGATAATCAATTAGATTTCAAATCTGAAAATTATAATTGCTGCATGTGGTGATGATCATAAGATTCAAACTCTTTTGGTATCAAATATAATGACCTGCGATGTGATCTGTAATGTCATATAATTTTTCAAATGCTTGCATGCATCTTATTTGATATTTTGAGAGGCCTGCGTGCCTCCTAAAAGGGGATGTAATTTATTATTATTTTTATTTTTACATCTGGTTGTATTTCTGTGATGTGATGTACGTCAACGATCAAGTTGAAGACAAGGCATGAGATGAACGGCGATCTAAGCGGTTGATGGCGATAGGATCAAGAGTTGATCAAGGATCGAATCAAGGAGGCTTGAAACCAATTCAAGAGTTGAAGACCAATTGATCGATTGACGTGCATGTGCTTGTAATACGACCTAATTAGAATCCATGATCATCACCTATTTAAAGTTTAGCTTCATTTGATGCTGCGATTATAACTGCCTGTAATGTGCCGTTTGCATGTGATGTGAATGAGAGCGGGGTAGATAGGTTTACATGTGATGTAGCAAATCCAATTGAGACCTAAATTAAAACCTCCTCAATCAAGTCGAGAGTGAACCAACATGAGCGAGTCATATTAGATTAATTGATCTAATTGGTGTCTTGGAAAGCATGAAAGGTGGTTACTTAATTAGGACCTTACTCTCTGAGTAAGGGGAGCCTCCCACCTGCTTACCTGACCAATTGTTCGATTACCTCTTATGAAGAGCTCAAGTTGCAAACACTAAGACCTGATTAACCAATATTAAGTCAATAGGTCTTCCACTGTAGTAGAGCTGCTAAGGTCTTTCTGATGTTGATTTGTCTCGGCTGGATACAGTGGGCAAGTTGCATCGGGGGGCTGGACCTCTCTATAGACATGAGATGTTGAAGGGTAAAGATGGGGTTGGGCACCAATAACTATTAGGTGAGGATCCAATGACGACTTTATTTCTACGGTTATACGGTGGATCTGACTTAACTAAGAAATGGGACCAATAACTGTTAGGTGAGGTCTTCATGGCTTAGAGACCAAGTTGCACTGCAACATGCCTGAGAAGCATTGTACAAGAGTTGTACACTCATCCATCTATGTGTCACCAATAACTGTTAGGTGAGGTGCCATGTAGATTGGTGAGACCGCAGTACCTACTAGAAACCCTAGTCGCATAGGATTTCCGTTTTCTTACCAGGGGAGTGTAAGGGATTCGAGAAAATAGTGGGAGGTACATTTATTCTAAAAATCCTTAGAACAGATTAAGGATCAAGTACAAAAGTCTAACTAGAATCTTTACTCTCTGCAGATCATAATGTCAGCTTCAAATCCCTTGACCCGTATTCTTGAGACCAACCGACTGACCGTAACCAATTACAAGGACTGGCTAAGAAACCTCAAAATTGTTTTGAACTGTGAGAAACTGGGCTACATACTCGAAAATGATATCCCTAGACTACCAGCATGTCCTACGGATGATATGCGTGTGACGCATCAAAAGTGGATGGATGATGACATCAGAGTCAAGTGCTATATCATGGCATCCATGTCAAATGAACTCCAATGCCAGCATGAGAATATGAAGACTGCTAAGGACATACTAGCACACCTGCAAGAGTTGTATGGTGAGCAGAGTCGCACAGCTCGTTTTGAAGTGTCCAAAAGGCTCTTCAAAGCAAAGATGCGCGAGGGGCAGTCTGTCCATGATCACGGTCTGACTATAATCAAGGACCTAGAGGAGCTTGAGAAGCTCGGTATGAACATGCACAAGGAATTGCAAGTAGATCTGATCCTTCAATCCCTACCTGATTCATTTGGTCAATTTATAGTAAACTACCACATGAATAAGATTGAATGCACTAAGACTGAACTGATAAATATGTTGGTAACTGCTGAGGGAGCCTTGAAAGGTTCAAGGGGCAATGTCCTTGCTGCTGAGTTGACTTCTAGTTCTAAGAGAAAGTCTACTTGGAAGAAAAAGAAGCATGTTAAGAAGCAGAAGAAAGACAAGAAGCCAAAGATGGAAGTTCAAAAGAAAAAGGCTAATGACAAAGAAAAATGTTTCCACTGCAATGTCAACGGCCACTGGAAGAGAAACTGTCCTTCATACCTCGAGAGCCTGAAGAACAAGAAAGGTGACACACCTTCAGAAGGTATAGACTTGCTCATAATTGAAACTAATCTAACGGTTTCTTCTACTTCTAGTTGGGTTATAGATTCTGGTTCTAGTGCTCATTTGTGCACTACCATGCAGGGTCTAAAGGAAAGTTGAAGGCTGGCGGAAGGTGCGGTAACCCTTCGGGTTGGCAACGGGGCAAAAGTTGCTGCTGTGGCTGTGGGCACCTACCATCTGCGACTACCGTCTGGTTTTAGTTTATTACTTAGAGACTGCTATTATGTACCTGCTGCTAGCAGAAATTTGATTTCTGTTTCAAGTCTAGCACAGGAAGGTCATGTGTTTACATTTGACAAAGACTGTTGTTCTATTTATTTCAGAAATAAAATAGTCGCACGTGGTTTTATGATTGACAGTCTCTATCATTTGCATATGGATGTATCTGTAAATGTGTCTGAGCAAGAAGTGAGTGCCAAAGGATCCAAGAGATCCAGGGATGAGATAAACCAAAAATATTTGTGGCACCTCAGGCTTGGCCATATTGGAGAGGATAGAATGAACAAAATGGATAAAGATGGACTTCTCGGCTCATTAACTTCCGAGTCATATCCAGTTTGCGAGTCCTGTCTTCAAGGAAAAATGGCTAGATTGCCCTTTGTAGGACATGGGGAGAGGACCACTGAAATACTTACCCTGATACACACAGATGTGTGTGGCCCATTCGATGTGCAAGCCAGGGGATGTTATTCGTACTTCATTATCTTTATCGATGATTATTCACGGTATGGGTATGTATATCTTATGAGACACAAATCTGAATCTTTCGAAAAGTTCAAAGAGTTCAGAAATGAAGTAGAAAAACAAACTGGAAAACCCCTTAAGGCACTTCGATCAGATCGAGGAGGAGAATACCTTAGTGGAGAATTCCGGAACTATCTCAAAGACAATGGCATAGTCTCACAATGGACTCCTCCGGGTACACATCAACTCAACGGGGTGTCAGAGAGGAGAAATCGGACTCTATTGGATATGGTCCGGTCCATGATGAGCTTCACTGATTTACCTATATTTCTTTGGGGAGATGCCTTACTTACCGCAGTATATCTACTGAATAGAGTTTCCACTAAATCCGTTCCTACCACACCGTATGAGATATGGCATGGTAAGAAACCAAGTCTTGGTCATCTCAAGATTTAGGGATGTCCGGCCCACGTCAAAAGACTACAGGCGGACAAACTAGAGGCTAGGACCATAAGTGCTCGTTTTATAGGATATCCTAAAGAGTCATTAGGATACAATTTTTACGTCTCGGAGGATCACAATGTGTTTGTGAGCCGTCATGCCATCTTCTTGGAAAACCAGTTTATCCTTGATAAAGGCAGTGGGAGGAAAATTGAGCTTGAAGAGAAAGTCTCTAAAAAGCAACGAGTCATGGATCCTATCAAACTCATTCATACAGAGCCAGTACACGATGTCCCTCAACCACCTCGCAGATCTAGTAGGGTCTCCCATCCTCCCGATAGATACTTAGGTATACTAGAAGAGGATACCGAGGAAATATTCCTAGTGGGAGATAGGGATCACACACAGGATCCCAAAACCTACGACGAGGCGATATCTGATATCGATTCCGAGAAATGGTTGGAAGCTATGAAGTCAGAGTTAGACTCCATGCATTCCAACCAAGTCTGGACCCTAGTAGATCCACCAAAAGGTATTGTACCTATTGGATGCAAATGGATCTACAAAAGAAAAATAGGTTCGGATGGAAAGGTAGAGACCTATAAAGCAAG
Source organism: Phoenix dactylifera (assembly GCF_009389715.1). Taxonomy (NCBI): domain Eukaryota; kingdom Viridiplantae; phylum Streptophyta; class Magnoliopsida; order Arecales; family Arecaceae; genus Phoenix; species Phoenix dactylifera. Next base: position 44,821 of record NW_024067817.1, read on the forward strand.
GCTAGTGGCGAAAGGATATAGTCAACGCGAAGGCATTGACCATCAGGAGACCTTTTCACCTGTAGCCATGCTAAAATCCATCCGAACATTACTTGCCATTGCAGCATTTCATGATTATGAAATCTGGCAGATGGATGTGAAAACTACTTTCCTGAATGGATATCTTGATGAAGATATCTATATGGAACAGCCTTTGGGTTTCACTTCCAATGATGGAGATCACAAGGTCTGCAAGCTGCAAAGATCCATCTATGGACTAAAGCAAGCATCTCGGAGTTGGAACACTCGTTTCGATGACGCAATCAAAACGTTTGATTTCATCAAAAATGAAGAGGAACCGTGTGTTTACAAAAAGGTTAGTGGGAGTGCTGTCGTATTTCTCGTACTGTACGTGGACGACATCCTCCTGATAGGGAATGATATTCCCATGCTAACCTCGGTCAAGGTCTGGTTGTCAAAAGAGTTCTCCATGAAAGACCTTAGGGAAGCATCCTATATTTTTGGAATAAAGGTCTATAGAGATAGATCTAAAAGGATGCTCGGCCTATCACAGAAGATGTACATAGAGGAAGTGCTGAAAAGGTTCAGCATGGAAAACTCTAAAAGGGGTCTTTTACCCCTAAGGCATGGAATTCACCTCTCCAAGAAGATGTGCCCCAACACATCTGAAGAGATTCAACGCATGAGCAAGATCCCCTATGCATCAGCAATAGGGAGCCTCATGTATGCCATGCTATGTACACGACCTGATATAGCCCTTGCTGTGAGTGTCACAAGCAGATATCAGTCGAATCCAGGTGAAGAACACTGGACAGCTGTGAAGAATATTCTTAAGTACTTGAGAAGAACTAAAGATTTATTCTTGGTCTTTGGAGGATCATCAGAGTTAAAGGTAGAAGGGTACACAGATTCAGACTTCATGACTGATGTCGATGATAGGAAGTCAACATCTGGATATGTGTTCTTGTGCAATGGTGGTACGGTGAATTGGAAAAGTTCTAAATAACCGATCATTGCTGATTCTACTATCGAAGCTGAATACATCGCCGCCTCTGAAGCTGCTAAAGAAGGCTTCTGGTTCAAGAAATTCATTGCAGAGTTGGACGTGATGGCATCAGATGCCATAATACTCTACTGCGATAATAATGGCGCCATAGCTCTTGCTAAGGAGCCAAGATCTCATCAGAAGTCCAAGCACATAGAGCGGCGCTTCCACCTCATACACGACTATGTTGAGAAGAAGTATGTCGAGATGCAGAGAGTAGACTCCGCGGACAACATGGCAGACCCATTCACTAAGCAGCTAAGTCAAATAAATCTTGACATATGACAGACGAAGGGGTTTGACGAGTTATCCATGACTTCCGTCTTGTAGGGATCCACGATAGAAGGACTGTATCACATGATAACTGCACCTAGAGGTTCATTATTCTATTCTGCTGGGTAGCCACTACATGCTGCTAGGTGTCACTGGTGGATGGTGGGACTCATAGGGATTATCTTGATGATCGATAAACCCTAATGAGTAGAGTTGGAATCGTTCTGACCCATTGAAAGGAGTTTTCAATGATATTGTGATAGAGATCACAATATATCTCACTACCAGTCAGAATAGAACCTATGGGGTCACACACACTAGAAGTATTGACCGATCCGATGGTTGAATCGTGATTAGGAATCACAAGTAATCAATTCGATTGATATTCAATTGAAGAAGGAACAATGGAATTAATTAATTGGACTTAAACACAAATCCTACTTCGAGTAGGATTCCTAGAGTCCTAATTGGATTAGGACTGGGAATCCTAATTGGAGTAGGACTGGGATTCTTACTTGGAGTAGGATTCCTACAATCCTAATTAGATTAGGAGTTTTGAATTAAATTTGAATTCCTACTTGGAGTAGAATTTCTAGAGTCCTAATCGGATTAGGACTTCGAATTCAAATAAGAGTCCTAATTGGATTAGAACTAAAATTAAATAAGTTCTAATAGGATTAGGGTTTCTTAAGTCCTAATTAATTATTAATCTAATGAATCAACATGACTCCTAATTGGATTAGGATTGAAGGGTTCAATTGAGTCATAGTTCATTAAGTTCTAATTGGATTAGGACTTACCTAGATTAAACCCAAATTGGTTCACCCTTGGTCCAAGCCTAATCAGATTAGGACCTAACCATGAGTGACCTTCCTAATCCTCCTTAAAGGAGGATTAGGTTAACCATGAAGGAGGGGCACACGCCCCTCCTCCTTTTCCTTGCTTGGTGCGGCAAAGAAGAGGGACTGGCGCCCCTCTTGGAAGTTTATCAAGGAGCTCCTACAAAGTAGGAGCTCCACATGCTATTTAAGAGGAGGCGTGGGGGCTGACCTAGGGCATCATTGAAGCCCTCTCCCTCTCCAATTCGTGGCCCCCTCTCCTCCCCTTTCCTTGGTTCAGCCGCAAGCAAAGGAAGAAAAAGAAAGGTGGCCTCTTCATCCTCCCTTCCTCCTTCCAACGCAAGGAAAAGAAAGAAGGCTGCAGGGTTTTGTTCCTTTACTATTCTTCATCCTTCTTCTTCCTCCTCTCAAGCACATTCAAGAGTTGAAAGAAAGATAGGAGATCAGCCATTAAAAGTTATCTCTGCAAGGGAGCTAGCACCCCGGGGAGACAAAGAAAGCTTGGATCGGTTCCTGCTTCGTGTGGATACCCGTAGAGGTCAGGCACTTGAACGGCTTCAAGCGAACCTTCATCCAAAAACCACGATCATCAGTTTGCGGTGATCATCTACCCGCACAAGGTGAAGATCTGATCTTCTAATATTTTTAAAAAGTTTTTAATCCTTATCTATCTACGAACGGTTTTTAAACAACGTTCATACGATGAACGGTTGATCCCGCGCATGCCTCTTCCGCTGCATCTGAAATTTTTTTAATTTTCTGCGGCATGGGCGGGTTTCTAACAAGTATGTCCCTAGTAGTCTTCATATTCTCATAAAGGCATTGGAGTTCATTGGACATGGATGTCATGATATAGCACTTGACCCTAATATCATCGTCTGTCCACTTTTCATGCGTCGCACGCTGATCAGCGGTCGGACGTGCTGGTAATGTGAGGATATCATTGTCGAGCACAAAGCCTATTTTCTCGCAACTCAGAACAATTTTGAGATTTCTAAGCCAGTCTCTGTAATTGGTACCGGTCAATCGGTTGGTCTCAAGAATACGGGTCAAAGGATTTGAGGCTGACATTATGATCTGCAGAGAGTAAAGATTCTAGTTAGACTTTTGTACTTGATCCTAATTTGTTCTAGGGTCTTTTAGAATAAATGTACCTCCCACTATTTTCTCGAATTCCTCACACTCCCCTGGTAAGAAAACGGAAAACCTACACGACTAGGGTTTCTAGTGGGTACTGCGGTCCCACCGATTTACATGCCACCTCACCTAACAGTTATTGGTGACACATAAATGGATGAGTGTACAACTCTTGTACAATGCTTCTCAAGCATATTGTAGTGCTACTTGGTCTCTAAGTCATGAAGACCTCACCTAACAGTTATTGGTCACATTCTTTAGTTAAGTCAGACCCACCATATAACCATAGAAATAAAGTCGTCATTGGGTCCTCACCTAACAGTTATTGGTGCCCAACCCCACCTTTATCCCTACAACATCTCATGTCTATAGAGAGGTCCAGCCCCCCGATGCAACTTGCCCACTGTGTCCAACCGAGACAAGTCAACACCAGAAAGACCTTAGCAGCTCTACTACATGGAAGACCTATGGACTTAATATTGGTTAATCATGTCTTAGTGTTTGCAACCTTGAGCTCTTTATAAGAGGTAATCGAACAATTGGCCAGATAAGTAGGTGGGAAGCTCCCCTTACTCAGAGAGTAAGATCCTAATTAAGTAACCACCTTTCATGCTTTTCTAGACACCAATTAGATCAATTAATCTAATATGACTCGCTCATGTTGGTTCACTCTCGACTTGATTGAGGAGATTTTAGTTTAGGTCTTATTGGGATTGCTCTACTAGTTTGCATCATATGTAAACCTATCTACCCCGCTCACATTCGCATCACATGTAAATAGCACATCGCAGGCAGTTATAATTGCAGCAATAAATAAAAGCTGAATTTTAAATAGGTGATGATCATGAATTCTAATTAGGTCATATTACAAGCACATGCACGTCAATCGATCAACTGGTCTTCAACTCTTGAATTGGTCCTGAGCCTCCTTGATTCGATCCCTGATCAACTCTTGATCCAATCGCCATCAACCGCTTAGATCGCCATTCATCTCATGTACTATCTTCGACTGATCGTTGATGTACATTACATCACAGAAATACAACCAGATATAAAAATATATTACATCCCTTTTAGGAGGCACGCAGGCCCCTCAAAACATCAAATAAGATGCATGCAAGCATCTGAAAATATTACATGACATTACAGATCATATCGCAGGTCTTTACATTTGATACCAAAAGGGTTTGAATCCTATGATCATCACCACATCCATCTTATGCATGATTTTATCTAATCTGATTTCAATTTTATTATGCAACCATCTGAGATCCAGGTCATCCAATACCTTAATTTTAAACATCATAATCATATCATAATTTTAAAACTAACATCGCATGATCGATCTAACAAAATCAGCATCCTGAAAATTTTCAGCAATCACGAAATTTCAGCATGCAGAATTTTTCAGCATGCATAATAATTAAAAAATCAGAACTAATTCATAATCAATTAACTATTATCTTAATTGGATCCCCAAAATCATGGCTCTGATACCACTATTGGATTGCCCCGCAGCGGCATGACGATCGCGGCGGAATCCGCATGCCGGGCCCGGTGCATCGCATACGTCGGTACAGGATCGGGTGGATTTCAAAAATTTTCTGAATCAGAACGATTCAGAACCCTTTTGAATTCAGATGGAGACTAAACTAAGATCTAATAATTAATTATGAATTGTTATACTACCAGCAAATCAGAAATCTAAAAATTCAAATGAAGATCTCATCTTCACCTTTGTGCGGGTAGAAGAACACCGCAACCGATGATCGTGGTTTGGTTCCTTGTAGCTGCACAAACGTCCGGCCTCTACAAGTATCCACAAGAGGTTGCTGAAGATCAGAGATGGAGCTTCACCGGGGTGCTAGCTCCTTGCAAAAGCCTCTCTTGGATGTCGAAGAAGAAGGAAAAAGAAATCACAAGGATCCCACCTTGTGCAGCCTTCAAAGGAAGAAGAAAACCCTTCATTGTTTTGATTCTTTTCTCCCCTTTTCTTTGCCGATTTAAAATCCCAAAAAAATTAGCCTTGCTGCCCCACACCTGGGAGAAGAATTCTTGTTTTTCTTGTGGCGTGGGGCTCCCTTTTTATAAGGCACAAAACCCTAGGCACCAAGGGTCCTAGTCCCACTAGGATTCCTTGGCGCCTCTTTCCCAGATAGTTGGCCCCTTGATTCTTGGAAAGAATCAAGGGGTGCCGGCTGAAAGCAAAGAAGGAGAGGGGGCCACGCCACTCCTTGCCCTCTTGGCTGCCCCCTCTTGCCTATTTTGACCCCTCAAAATAAGGCATCAAGAGGGAGGCTCCAATAATAAGAAAAAGGCTGAATTAGGCAGGGTTTTTAGGGACTCGATCTAGCCAACTCTTGACTAGGATTTGAGTCAAATTTCTTTGGGTCAGACCCAACATAATTTGACTCAATTAATCAGCAAATCAAAGACTTAATTATAATCTAATTATAATTATTTAATTCTTCCATTTAACTCACTAACTCTTAGTGGGTTATTTCGAACATCAATCTTATTGACAATTGACATTGTGATTCCAAATCACAATTCGACAATCCTAATAATCAGAACCTCTAATGTGTGTGACCTCATAGGTTCTAATCTGATTGGTAATGAGACATATTGAGATCTCCATCTCAATATCACTGAAACACCTTTCAGTGGACTGAAACACTTTCAGTTCTACTCGTCAGGGTTTACCGATCATCAGGTAAATGCCCGTGAGTCCCAACATCCACAAGTGACACCTAGCAGTATGTAGTGGCAACCCAGTAGAATAGAATAATGAACCTCTAGGTGCAGTTATCGTATAATACAGTCCTTCTATCATGGATCTCTACCGGACGGAGGTTATGAACAACTCGTCAAACCCCATCGTCTGTCATATGTCAAGATTTATTCGACTTAAGTTCGAAAGTGGAAAACTCTTTCTCCACTGTGTATACTGCCCCGGCCGAGATCTTACGAACTCAGTCTTATAAATCACATAGGATCTCTCCTTATCTATCAAGATCGTTAGATTCCATATAGGTGCATACCCTACTCCTACAGTGAACCTACTGCAGCCAATCTACATTGCATGGACCCATATGTCTAGAGACCATGTATATGTGCAGTCAAACTACAATAACCTCACTGTGAGTAGCCGAAGCATCGCAGATTAAAGGACCAGTCATACTACTGCAACATCAAGCAAGTTACTGACGAGTGGATAGACATCCAAGTGACTTTTTTGTCTTGGTCACGCTCAGTACCCTTGTTCTTTAACAAGCACCTGCACTTTTACTTTAGTGTCGCCACACTATGGACTCGAGTCTCGTCCATCCACAAGGAAGGCAATGTGTGCACTGATCTCATCGGATCGATCACCGTCCTCGTGATGATCCATCGATCAGGAGCATTTAGAAATCAATCACCAATGATACATGGCTCAAATTCTCAACTCTTGAGAATATGCATCATCATCTTATTAATTCTTTGGACGATTCATAGAAACATAAACAATATGAATGAAAAAGATGCCTTTTATTTATTCAATAATAATAAAGTCAAGTACAAAATTATGTCCCAGAATTAACAATGTGTCAGCCAGATGGGCTTCTAGGGCGTACATCTAGCACTACAGTGGGGTCGACTCGAGCTACAGTGGAGTCGGCTCGAGCTACAATCGAGCCGGCTCTGATAGGGAACTCCAGAGCGCAATTTTCTTGTGATACAAACTGGGGTTGACTCGAATTTTGCTGGGATCGACTCGAGCTTGATGGAGAGCAATTTTCTTGTGAAACTTGTTGGGGTCGACTCGAGCTACAGTGCCAATTTTTGGAGTCGATCCGAACCTTGTGCCAATCGTGCCAAATGTGCCAGAGTCGGCTCCACACTTTCTGAGGTTGACTCTAAGTCTGTGTCAAGTGTGCCAAAGTGTGTCATATGTACCAGAGTCGACTCCAAACATCCTGAAGTCGACTCTAGCCCTAATTTTTGTTGGCGTATGTGGAGACCATTGATGTTGAAGAGAATTGAAGGAGAATCAATTCTGCACAGTTCTGTCTGGCGGACTGTCAGAGTCGACTCAAACAATAGTCGAGTCGACTCGGGAACAGTCGAGTCAACCCGATGCCCGTCGAGTCGACCCGAGAGGAGAAAAGCCAGAAAGCCAAGAAAAACCATGTTTCTGTCTGGACTGTAAGAGTCGACCCGAAGGTTGGTCGAGTCGACTCGAAGCATCGTCGAGTCAACTGCGTCGAGTCGACTCGAGCTAAAGTCAAGTCGACCCGAGATCATGTCCCAGTTATACTAGGAGTTGTCCAGACGTGCCCGAGTCAACCCGAACTACAGTCGAGTCAACCCGAGCTCGCGGGAAATCGTACGGACGAGTTTCCTTTGGTATTTTTGGTGGCATTTCGACGGCTATGATCATCTGAAGGTCTTCAGACTATATATAGGACTCATGAGAGCCCTAGGGCAATATATTCCAGTATATTTTGAGAGAGACTCTTGTTTGTGAGGCTAGGTTCTAGAGAAGAAGAGGATTGGGATCCTACTTCTTGTGCAAAGGGAATTCTATGTGAATCTCTTGTAGAGCGATCGCTTGTGATCGTTTAGGTGTGTGCTATCTCTGTAATCAGTTCATCCTAATTGAGATTTGAAGCGGTGGAGGACGTAGGCTACTTGTAGCCGAACCTCGTTACATCTTTGTGTTTGCTTTGCTACTTTCTTCCTACTTCTTCTTTTGGTTTGATAATTCGCTGCGGTGCTCAAGTGTTTTACCCTACTGATACCAGGGGTAATCTTTTGCCCTTCGTAGCGGAGCGAAGCGGTGATCCTTGAGTTCAGTGTCGAGGGAGCGAGAGAGTGCTTATTTGTTTATTCTCTCTTTGCTTGTCTGACGTTGGTGGTGGTGCCGGTGTGAGTGGGTTCCGGCGCGGGCGCCGACAACAATTTTCTGTATCTTAAGGTTAGACTTACACATAAAACCAATAAAAGATATTGCAAGTAATTCAGGATGCTTAGCACATAAAAGCTTTATCTCTTTAACTATGCAAAAGACAGAATTGCCCTTTAAGGAAACTTGACTCTTAGCTTTGTCAAATTAAAAATTTAACTTTTTCTCAAGTTCTTCCAATGAATTTGTCTTTAGATTAGTTCTTGAGAGTTGTTTCAAATGTATAAAGCAAAGTGTATCAAGAATGTATCAAATCTTTCTTCCTTACTCACTTATGTACTAGATCTTTTGAAATACTTAATTTAAAAGTATTAGTGCATCAATATCAAATTATCAACTCAATGGTTTTGTAAACATTAAAATCACACAAGGGTCAACACTTGGGCTGCATATCTGGGCAACACCCCCATACCCTCTTTTGTCTCACTACCGACATATTTTGCCGATCACCACCGCTAGGCCAACATTGGTTCCTTCTCCTTGTCCTCTTGACTTCCAACGGTCTTGGCTTACGATGCTCACTGGAGATTTTAGTTAAGTGCTCGCTAGAGTTTTAGGTTCTAAGAGAGATTGTCGAAATTTTTTGGACCAATAATTTAGTTTCGCTCGCAAGATAAGTAATGATCTACCTTTTCTAGATTCTTAATTTATATAATATTATTTTTACATCTAATAAATTGTTAATAGATTTATATATGATTTATAAATTTTATGAGATGGTATTTTGAATAAAAATAGATATGTAAATTGGAGTAATATTTTTCATACTATTATTAAATTGTTTACTGATCTTATATAGTATATGCATATTTTGATTGAATTATGTTATATCTGTTATTTTGTGAAAACTTTGATATGTGTCAGATTTGAACTGCCATCCTGACTATGTTTTGGGCCCTGCCAATTCAGAGTTATACATTGGCACTTTGATTATTATTGAGCTTGTTAATTCTATTTCTGGCCTTGCCATAGAGTATAAATATGGTATTCTAGCCCACTCCATAGGATATAAGTGCGCTATTCTTACCCACTTTGCAGGATATAAGTATGGTTCTATTTCTGGCCTAGCCACAGGATGTAAGTGTGGCCATAGTTAAAGGTTGTTGAGTTGAATGTGATTTGTTTCAAATTAAATTTATGATTACATATATGAATATTTGAAAGATATGGATTTTAATGGATTTGTGTTTTGAAATAGAATTAGTTAAGTTTTTACCCTGATTCATGGTAATTTGTGTTTTACTATTATATCTTTTGTTATTATATGAATTATATAATTAGAGTATTCATTACTTACTAGATTATCTAGCTCATTATATGATTTTTTACTATTATTATAGATTCGAAGAATTAGCTTGACTCAAGAATTTATCATGGGAGAGTGTCTAGAAATAAGATTTTGATATTTTTATTTAGACTAGATTTTATTTTAGAGTTGATACAAGATTTTGGAATATTATTGGTTTTGTAAGAATTTTGTTGACCCTAAAGAGTTAATTTTGATGGTGCAAAATAGTTGAGTCAAAAGTTGACTAATCTATTGCTTTAGGTTGAATTGATAAATTTCAAAAAGCAAGAAGAAAGCCTTTAGGCACTCTCAAGTGAAGATTATCCACCTAAAGCTCCATATCAAGAAGTTGAACTCCAAATGGCCGTGAAAATATTCTTTGAAAGCTCACATACGAGCACAAAAAATTTCATCCTGAGCTACCTCAAGAGTCGAACCCAAGATTGCAACGAGTCAACTCTGGCACACTATCGTTGACTAATACGCCTTCATGAGCTGACTCCAGCAGATCGCGAGTCGACCCTAAAATGTTCTTAAAAGACATACAGAAAGCCAAGAAATTTATCACAATGACAAGTCGACCTATGAAGTACTCGAGATGACTCCAGCTTAGTAAGAGTCAGCTCCAGACAAAAGTGAGTCAACCTTAGAATGAATGACCATAGAGAAAAGATAGAGAGTTGAAAAAAATATTGTATTGGCAGGTCGACCTATGGAATTCATGAGCCGAATCTAGTCAAACTAGAGTTGACCCCAAAAATAGTCGAGTCAATCCTTGAATAGCAACAATAGAAAGAAAAAAAGCAGTGAAACTTAGTCTATTGAAGAGTCAATCCTTAAAAGAAAAAAATCGACCCTAGTCATCTACAAGTTGACTCCTAAACTAAGAGAGCTAACTCCATAAGTGCAACAGAAGAAAGACAGAATGCAGCAAAAATAGAAGCAAGCTCGAGACAACTCTTGAAGATTATGAGTCGACTCTTCAAAATCTTGAGTCGATCCCAAAAAACTACGACTTGGCCACTCTGCGCCTAATAACAGTAACAACTAGTTTTTCTGTGAATTGGAATGACTGTTTTCATCTCAGAACGGCTCTATTAATTGTTTAACAGCTATAAGTGTTCCCACTTTCCCCAAAGAGTATAAATGCATTGGAACACTAAAGAAAAAGGAGAACTCAGGCACTACAAAAATATATCCACTAGAGCTAGAAAATGAAAGCAGAAAGAGAGAGCTTCAAAAAAATATCATTCAAATTGCAAGCTGAAAGATCACATCTTCAACATTAGAGAGTTGGTGAAGCGCCTTCAAAAGCAACCAAGTCAACCAACAGAGTCCTCCGCCTCTTGGAATCGAAGCAGTAGCAGCAGCAGCAGCGACTCCTTCTATTTCCACTACCCTGCAACCCAAAAACCCAAAGAAAAAGCTAATATCTTATGGAAAGAAGGCGCAGTGGTGAGAACAGGAAAGGCCACCCGATTTTGCATGAGAAGGGGGGAGAGGGGTGTCCTATCATAATTAAGGGCATCATGGCATTCCACCACTGGGGAGGCGTGATCTAGGGCTCGGGGCTAGCACTATTGTACCACTCCCCCCATATCCTTTTGCTTTTCCTTTCTTTTGAGTCTTTCTTTTTTTTTGAATAAAAAATATTTGTGGAGTGATTGATTATACCCCTATTTGATTTTGATGAGCTCAAAGCATTTGAGTATATTTCATGTTGTACTAATGAATTCAATCTAGTGTTTCAGGTGAATATATGTGAATTTATCTTTAAGAGCATCGAGCCTTGGTTCAAAGTAATTTGGCTAAGTGACTGAACTCAATTGAACCAAAGTCTGAAGCTCAAGTCGACTCCGAAAGATTGCAAGTCGACTCTAAGTGTTTCAGAGGTTTTGGCACAATCTCGAGTTGACTCCGGTACACTACGAGTCGACTCCGACTGAGAACTGACAGAAGGACAGAAAGGTGAATTTCAGACCCTATCACCAAGTCGACTCTAAAGATTTCGAGTCAACTCCGATGTTTGCTGAGTCGACTCCCGACGGTCCCGAGTCGACTCCAAAGGATAACAGACAGAAAGACAGAACGATGGTTTTTAGATCCTGTTACCGAGTCGACACCAGAAGGTTACGAGTCGACTCTAATGTTTGGTGAGTCGACTCCCAGTTATGTCAGAGTCGACTCCCAGAGGAAAGCAAGTCCAAAAGGCAAAGAACCATTTTCGGAGACTCTGAGAGCCGAGTCGACTCCAAGTGCTCCAGAGTCAACTCCCAAGTCAGCCAAGTCGACTCCAACAAAGTGCGAGTCGACTCCGAGGCAGTTCAGATCAACAGACAGAGGATCGGCTTTTCGGACTCTGAGAGCCGAGTCGACTCCAAGAAAATCCGAGTCGACTCGAGGAAGAAAAACAGAAAGATGGATTTCTGGAACTCTGAGAACGAGCCGACTCCTAAGAGCCCGAGTCATCTCCAGATGTTGACGAGTCGACTCTAGTTTGGTCCGAGTCGACTCCAGAATGGGACAAGCACTTTAATTCAAATCCTGAACAGTAGACGAGTCGTCTCTTATAAAGGGCGAGTCGACTCCAGTAACAAGCGAGTCGACTCCAGATCGCACGAGTCGACTCCGATCCCAACGGACACATTGTCAGGATGTGCAGACTAGACAGAACGGCTCCAAATTTGTTCCTAACGGCTAGTTTTCGAAAGGAACCCCTTAAATAGCCACAGTAAATAGTAGCAGACAACAAGAGAGCTATTCTATTTAAGTAAAAAAATATTTCCACCTACCTAGAGCTTCTCAAGAGTAAATACAAGCAAAAGAAGGAAGAAGTGCATTCAAGGCAATTCGACCAGTATTTCCTTCGCATTCAAGGCTCTCCTGCTATTCTCAAATCTTCAACTCTTTCAGAGAAGACCCAAAAATCGAGAACCCCCTACTTCCCAATCCAAAATCTGTTTGAGGGCTTCTAACATTACTTTGCATTTATTGTTTTCACATCTGCTTGTTTAGAAGTTTTCTCTGTGAAATCCCAAACTCTATTTTTCTTACTTGATTCAATCAGGAGATTGAATCAAGGGTTGTAAGGTTTGTTGGTGAGCCAAAGTTAAAACCAACGGTGTAAGAGTTTGTGTTGCCCAAGGTGACAACCCAAGAGGGGGGGGTGAATTGGGTCTTTTAAAACTTTTCTGATACTTCTAATCTTTTAGATTAATTATGCTAAGTTGTATGGATGCTTAGTGAAGCTTAACCTTAGCAAGAGTATGATTCTAATCTAATCAATTAATTAAGCAGTGGGTTCAATAAAAGATTAGCCTAATTTTGCCCTAGTATGCTATTCAATTTAATGATTGAGTAAATTGATTATGCTTGCAACTAAAGGATGCACGAAGAAGAGTTAAGCAAGCTTAATATCTAAGTAAGTGAGTGAGGAGGTCAGTCAACAAAGAGCATCACAAACACAACAAAAATATAGTGGTTCGGTGCATCCCAGCACCTACATCCACTCCCCAAGACCTCTTGGGAATTCTACTATAATCCTATAGATTACAGCCGGTTGTTTTACAAGCTCACAACCCAACTTGTTGTTTTACGAGCGCACAACGAACTCGGTCGGTTTTCCCAGGCTCACCGACTAGAACCACTCCGATTGTTTTCCCGAGCTCACAATCAAACCCTTACACGTTGGTTTTACCCTCGGCTCACCAACAAACCTAAACTCCGTTGGTTTTTCCCTTGGCTCACCAACAAACCTTAAACCCCGTTGGTTTTTCCTTTGGCTTACCAACAAACCTTTAACCCCTTGATTCAATCCCTTGATTGAATCAAGTTACAAGATATTAAAACAAAGAATAAAACAAATCAAAGCTTCTTAAACAAGCAAATATAACAATATAAACAGATAGAGTAAAGAGAAGCCCTCAAACGAGTTTTGAAGATGGAGGAGCTCGACTTCTTCTTTACTTGACCCTCTTCTGATTTGGCACGAAGTAGAGGATCACCGCGGCAGCACACGGATGGAGAGGAAGCTTTAGGATACACTTGGAAGCTCTTCTTCTCTCTATTTCTCTTTGGATGGCCCTTTTTGTGCTTATGGAAGATTTTCCTTGTAATCTCTTTCCTAAATGTTTTCTCCCACTCCCATGAGTTCTCCCCTAGCTCTCTTCTTGTTTTTATAGCTTTAGATGGAGTGGAAACAAGAATATAGCCGTTAGAGACAAAAATATAGCCGTTGGAACCAGTCTGCACCTCCTGACAATATTACCGTTGGGATCGGAGTCGACTCGCGCGATCAGGAGTCGGCTCGGCTGTAGCAGGAGTCGACTCGAGCTTTTCCGGAGTCGACTCGGCAACTGTTCCAAGTTTGAATTAAAGTTGCCGTCTTGACTGGGAGTCGACTCGACTTAACCCGGAGTCGACTCGCCAACTTCTGGCGCTGACCTGGCAATTTTGGAGTCGGCTCATCCTCTGTAGTCCGTGGATCCAAGTTTGAATTTTGTCCACTCGAGTCGACTCGACTATCCTGGGAGTCGACTCGAATCCCAGAGTCCGAACTCCCGATCCTCTGTCTTTTGGCTCGTCCAGTCTTGGAGTCGACTCGAACTTCCTTGGAGTCGACTCGGCTCTCAGTTTCCGAAAGTTGATCTTCTGCCATCTTAGTGTAGTGCTGCCTTGGAGTCGACTCGAGCTATCTGGGAGTCGACTCGAATCTCAGAGTCGGAAAACTGATCCTCTGTATTTTGGAGCCGCGCTGCCTTGGAGTCGACTCGACTTGTCTTGGAGTCGACTCGCCTCTCAGAGACGAAAATACCGTCTTCTGTCTTGGGGTTGCGCTGTCTTTGGAGTCGACTCGGACTTTGTGGGAGTCGACTCGAATCTCAGTGTCCAAAAACTGCTTCTCTGAGTTTTCCCTTGTGTACCACTGAGAGTCGACTCTCGCTTTCTTTGGAGTCGACCCGACAACCATTGGAGTCGACTCGCATTCCTCAGGAGTCGACTCGAATCTCAGGGTCGAAAATCCCTCTCTGACTTTTCTGCCTTTTACACCCTGGAGTCGACTCGTTCTACTCTCGAGTTGACTCGCCAAGCATTGGAGTCGACTCGAATTCCTCAGGAGTCGACTCGAAGACTATTCTTTTAAATTTTCCTTGAATTTGCTCCTCCAATTTGAATCTTTTGAACTTGAGACTTGGGCCAATAACTTGTAGCTTTCTTCCAACTTTTCTTGAGTGCTTTTAGAGGCCTTCTTGTGTTCTTCCAACTTGCTATGTTCCTTGCAACATAAATATCTTTCTCCTTGCAACATAAACATTAGTATCTATACTTCAAGGTTTTGTGATCATCAAAATCAATCTATGAATCAATCTTTGGGTCATCAATCTCCCCCTTTTTGATGATGACAAAACTTGGAGTATATGCAATATAAAAGATATTGTTTTCTAGAAGTAATACATAGCTAAGTTGCATGAAGTAGAAAACATATATATTTGAAACATACTTCATGATACTGCTTTAGATTCAATCAGCTTAACACAATCAACATATTTCAATTTAAGCTGATTTGTACTCAATACAAAAAGCATTATAAGCATATACTTAAATATTTCTCCCCCTTTTTGACAACATCAAAAAAATAGGGAAACACTAAGCACAAAGATCAGAATACTCAAATATTTCTTTTTCTTATTGTACTCTGATTTGAATGTTGAATTATTGCAAGAATATGAATCATATAACTCAAGGCAATAATATTGGAATCAGATTAGTGAGCACAGATCAGAGCCAATTAAGATAATTTCAGAGCAGAACACATTGAATGTGATTTCAAGAAGTTTTCTAATTTGATACCACAGATAGTTTTCTAATCAAGTGTGGGTGGAATCTCTCTTAGGTTAATTCAAGAAGTACCACAAATGATATTCAATGAAAGGCACGAATGGAAGTCTAACATCTCTTCAATAATAAGTATGAAAGCTTGTTCATTTAAGATCTTTTGCCCAATCTATTAAGTGTTTTATCAACAGGAGAGCAATTTAATTAATTTTCAGAGTAACAGGTCAAAACCTATATATGTAAAAGACACATCATCATGTTGGATCATTAAGTCTTAATAACTTCAAAGTTCTTTAATGATAATAAGATCATTGGGGCACAAACACCAAAATATGAAATCATGCAACATGATTTCTTTAGAGACTTTCTTTTATCTCTGTAGAAAGTAAGCACAATTTGATACATAACAATATGAATTGGCACACAATTTAAGTTCTAAAGTTCAAGTCAATTACACGTTATTCTCCCCCTTTTTCATTAAGTTAGAGGCTCTCAAGATTTGTAATTTGGTTCATGAGTGATGCATAAGATATACTAACCAAATAACACGCCTCAAGGTGTATCATAAAGATTTTCAGATTTAAATTTCAGATGATACATATTGGAGAGTATTAGGATCACTTTTCATTTAGTATTCTTTCCCTCTCCTATAGATTCATGTAATTAAGTTCCATAAGACCTCTCCTTCTGAAATTTTCTTTCTCCCCCTCAATTGATCATTCCATTTAAGAGTTTAGAATCCTAAGATAATGTTCAACAAAATTGTCAATCTCAAAAATATATTTTCTATAAGTTTCAGCTTATTTTCATAAGACTCAAGGTTTGAGATAAGACAACCTTTATAGAACTCATCTCAAGGTAATTAAAGCATGTCTTGCAATATAAGGAGGTTCATCAAAATCAATCCATAAAATTCAAAGTATGCATCAAAATAAAGTGTCTTTGGGATAGGATACTGAATATCTAAAGCTCCCCCTCAAAAGATGCATTCTTCTTTAATCATTTTAAATTGTTGAATTTCAGATTTTAGTGATAAACGTGAATAACACTGAAATTCTGTAATATCGTGAATGTAGAGTAATCTAGTATTATTCCAAAATTTGTAGTAATTACTCTTTCTAATCCTTTACGAACAAGTTATGCTTTCTCTTAATCTTAGAGAAAATGTATAGAAATATTAATCAGAAAATGATTCATTTGAAGCTCAATTTCTTTTAAAAGCATTTACATTTTCTTTCTTTTAGAGTCATTTGAGTGAACTGAAATATTTCTAGTTTTAAGATCATTCACTCTATTGATGGAAGTCTTTAATAATGTAGGAGAGAAAAATATATAGATGATCATTGAAGTATATCTATTTATAGAACTCAATTTCTTAATTATAGTTTTTCTCCAATGGATACATGAAGCACAATAAATCTTTTTAATATCAAAATAAGATCATATATTTAGAAATTTTTGTTTGCAATCAAGATCATCGAAAGACACATCATTTGGACCAATATTAGTACACTTTGAAGATAAGAAATGATATGTTTCGGATGCGTATCGGAGCAATCAACCAAAGGCATCAGAATTAATTCTGTTTTTCTTACTTTAAGATTTTATTTAGAAATCATATTGAGTCTAAGCTTGTATACAAAATCAGATTCTGAATTACATAGGATTTTCAATTGAGGCTTTCAAAATCATAATTTGAGATATGTATCTTCCACATTATAGCTCATCTTAAATCATTAAGATTGAAAACGAATATTTCAATAACATTAGAGCACTTTCAGAATCTTTGCATTTAATTTTGAGTTTTGATACAAAATGGAGGATATTTTAACAAGTATTAGGATATTATGTATCAAAGTTAGGCAAGTAGAAAGATAGATCAAGATTAATTCATTCTGCCTAAATAGAGATATCTTTCTCTTCTCCTTTTTACAAATTTATTTAACTTTCAGATTTTAAAGATGATTGTGAACGACAAATCTGAAATTTCTTTTCAATAGAACCAAACAAAAGATGTTATGTAGCAATTCAAACATTCAAACAAATTGTCCAAGGATGAAGCATTACAAAACATTGAGAACCAATAAATCAAGACATCATACCATATGCAAAATAAATCATGTGTTAAATCATGCATTAAAATATTAAGAACAAGCATGTCAAGGATCCAAATCAATATTTTTCAAATAAACTCCCCCTATTTAAATATAATCTTGCAATGATTTTATCCTTAAAGTGTGTTTTCAAGTGATTAAAAAAAATTGACTTAATTCTACTTTCATTAACTTTGTCTTTCATTTATAACTTTCTTATGCTCTATACTCTATTTGCTCCCTATCCGGTGGAGTTGGAAGGGGCACGAGGTACTACCACTAGCCTCCCTCTTGTGCCGTCCCTAATATACCCTACACCGAATAGTTGGGTCAAATAGTGCCGGGTACTACCACTAGCCTCCCCATTGGCACCATCCCTATGATGAGCAATATAGAAAATTTATAAAGTTCACTTCAAACTCTCCCTGTTTAAGTGTAATTAATTACGAATTTTATCCCTTCCAAATGTGCCGAATATATTATGCTTGTTTTTCTTTTCCTTAAGATTGAAGTATTTGCCTTTGCTTAGATTTTACATCTCTTGAATAATATCCATTTTCTTTTCTTTATCTCTCTCTCTTTTTGTTATTCTCAAGTAATTTACATGAAAGAGTAGAATAAAGAAATAATCTTATGTATCATATAGATGTATATCATGCAAACAACATTTTCATTGTGCTCAAGGATTCATAATTTCTCACAAGTTATTTTAAATCAAAATTTTAAGCATAAACTTGTGTATTTCATGGTTATGACATAGGCAAAGATATATTTTAGTTTGGGCAAACCATGAAACAATTTCTAAAAGTATAAGTCAATCAATATATATATATATATAGACATGATATCAAAAATTTATAATTAAAGACTTTAATCATGCCATAATAAGATTTAAGTTATTGACTTTGCTCAATTAATTTATGAGAGAAGCATCTAGAATTACCAATTCATTCTGCATTCTTCAGTCAAATACCTACTAGATTTCTTATGTATGAACTTTTGGCTGAAGAAGGTCCTCTCTCTTGTTTGCATGTGAATGTTTATTGTATCTTACATGGAGATATCCTTCAAGTTGAGATCTCTCATTTTCTTGCTCAAGGATCCTGCATTATTAACAAACTCCTTTTCTTTCTTGAAAGAAAGTCATTAGTTTCTTCAAGATACAAAACATTCATCCAACATATTTTTTTGACTAGATGACTCAATATAAGATATGACAATAGTTGCATGTTGAGTCACTTTACTCAAGAGATTGCCTAAATATAAGCAAGCACATATCACTTGAACTAAAGAGATAATTTCATTAACCAAGATGGTTCAAGGACAAGCATGTGAGGCAATAGAAAGATTTATCAAGGTCAAATCATTTTTTTTTTTATTTTCAGAATCAATTTAGCTTAGATTCTATTTGCTTAAGATAATTATCAATAAGACATGTTAGCTAAGTTTTAATCAACTTATCTTAAATGGTTGTTTCTATCAAAATTCAGATTGTGATTTATTTGTTATCAATAAAATATGATTCATTAAAGTTAGATTGAAGTCTTGCACAAGGGCACATAATGATCACACAATCTGGTCTATTAGGTATATGATAAAATAATTATTCTATCATGCTTTTGATGCTTGTTCCAAATCACAAATTGCTTTATCATATTTGTAATGAATGTTTTCAAATAAGGTGGTTATTTTACATAGATCTGAAATAATCACATAGAAGTGCATTCTACACATTCATTTGACAGAATATAAAGCTCGTAAAGCAATCAAATGATAATGGTGATCTTTACTTCTAATCATGCAAGAATTTTATCAAGATTTATTTCATCTTTTCTTGATTTAGTCTTTTAGTAGTTATCAATTTTTCTTCATTAAGTGCATTTCTGAAAAACTCAATTTGGTTCTGATTATTAACAAGTTTTCAGATTGTTATATGTAAAAGATTAACCATATACATATATAATTTGATTTTAGTATTTTGATAATAAATCATTAGTCTCATAAAGAATAAACTGAATTGATATTTCTACAACTAGAATTTTTCATGAATGTTCTATATGCATTGCTTGATGAATGATATCCAAGGATAGAAGCATCTTTATCAGATTTGGCATTATTTTCATAATAACATGTACGACTGAAAAATATGAAAGATATGCAATGGTTCATTTTCCATTTTTCAGAAGATCAAAATTTTCATCAAAAATAGAAATCATATGTATGACAAGCAGTGATGATAGTCTTTTAAAAATTATTTAAGTAGATGACAATCATACATAATTGTCTTTTTCATTCCTTCAAGAATTCTATTAATCCTATTTTGCTTATGGTGTCCTTGGTGCTGAAATCATTGGATTTAATATTATTTTCTGTATAACCTTTATCATTTGAACCACTTTTACAAGATTTAGTAAATACAGAAAAATACTTCAGTTTTATTTTTCAAGAATAAATCCAATGTAAGCTTTTGAAAAACTTGGAGATGGAAACAACATCTTTAGATTTAGAAATGATTTTTGTTTGTTTCCTTAGTTAGCATGCATAGCAAAACTTTGACCTTTAAGTAGATAATCTAAGTAAGCCTATGGCAAGGTCTTTTGAGATTAAGTACATACTAGCATTAGTTGATTTTATATGCCAAGGATGGTTTCTTGGTATTCATAGTGCATATATTCAAAAGCATACCAAGTACACATTATCATATCTATGATCAATAAACAATAATGCCATGGATAATAACTCTCAATCAAGCATATAGAGAATTCATAGAGTTATTCTTAATAAATTGATTAATCATTTAGCATCTTATCCAATAGTGAGTAAAGTATACTAAAAATGAAGAGATTTGATTATATTTCCAAAAGTATTTTCTATATCACAAAATTGATCACTACTAGCAAATCATATCAAATACTAAAGCACAAATAATGATGAGATGCAAGAATTACTGATTTCATTATTATTTGTTAATAACTTTTTAAGTTTCTTTATGTTCCATAGGTACCTTGGTACACCTATGTGTACATCCTCATTTTCTCATTTTGGGTACCCAAGCTTGCTTGAGTCCTTGAGAGTTAGGACATATGGTTCCTTTTGGAACCCATATCTGTTTAATAGTAATAACTTTACCATTTGATTTAATTATACTAGAGCGATAGGTAAAGTTGTTATTCCCATCCTTTTTATTTTTGAAATAAGTTATCTTATTTAATGGTTTGCTTGGTAAATTGATAACCTTTTTCTCTAGAGATTTATGGCTAAGTGAAGGAGTCAAGCTAAATTTTGATTTATCAAAATCAGCATGTTGGCTTTCAAACATCATTTTTAATCTTTCTGAACTCACAGTGAATTTGTTAATAAAACATCTTAATTGGTTAATTTCTTTACTTAAGTTTTGATTTTCTTTAATTAAGCTATGATTTTTCTGAATCAATTCTTCTGAAAATGACCTTAAGCTTTCATTTTCAGAATTTAGTTTCTTAAGATTTTTATTCTTTACAGATAATTTTCTACAATCACTATACAACTCATGAAAAGCATTTAATAATTCATCATAAGAGAATTCTTCTTGAAAATCATTTGAGGTAAGAGTAGATTCAGATTTTACCTTGTCTTCTTGTCCCATAAAGCACAAGTCAGTTACCTCTTGTAGTTTCTTGGAGCTAATATCATCATTGTTGCTCCTAACCTTTATTTTTTGGCTTGACTCTTTCTTGGTCAAGGCTTTCTTCCTTTTTATCTCTTTCTTCCTTTCTTCTTGCTTCCTCTTTTTCTTTGTCTTTAGGAAGCTGATTTGCCTCGGAGTCGACTCGGACCTTATTGGAGTCGACTCGACTAACTTGGGAGTCGACTCTAAAATACTTGGGGTCGACTCGACTGAGATGGAAGTTTCAACACCTTTTTCTGCAGTCTCATTGTTAGTATGCAATTGAAGTACATGTGAGCTACTCTGAGATTTCTCATAAATATTTTCTAAAGTATCCCAGATCTCCTTTGCAGATAAGCATGCAGAAATTTCATTAAACATTGTTTCTTGAATCGCACAATATAATATGTTCATAGCATTAGCATTTAATTGTGCTAAGTCCTTTTCATTAAAAGTTTGAGAGAGTGTGTGAGGGTCATTTATTATGATTTTCCAATAGTAATAGTTTTGTGATTGAATAAAGATGCGCATGCGTATTTTCCAATGTGCATAGTTTATGCCATTAAATAGTGGAGGTGTGTCAATTGCTTGTCCTTCTCCTAGAAAACTATCTATTTGAGTTGTCATGATCTTTGGCTCTAGTCGGTTAAGACTACAAATAATATTTGAGCACCTGCTCTGATACCACTTGTTGCCCAAGGTGACAACCCAAGAGGGGGGGTGAATTGGGTCTTTTAAAACTTTTCTGATACTTCTAATCTTTTAGATTAATTATGCTAAGTTGTATGGATGCTTAGTGAAGCTTAACCTTAGCAAGAGTATGATTCTAATCTAATCAATTAATTAAGCAGTGGGTTCAATAAAAGATTAGCCTAATTTTGTCCTAGTATGCTATTCAATTTAATGATTGAGTAAATTGATTATGCTTGCAACTAAAGGATGCACGAAGAAGAGTTAAGCAAGCTTAATATCTAAGTAAGTGAGTGAGGAGGTCAGTCAACAAAGAGCATCACAAACACAACAAAAATATAGTGGTTCGGTGCATCCCAGCACCTACATCCACTCTCCAAGACCTCTTGAGAATTCCACTATAATCCTACAGATTACAGCCGGTTGTTTTACAAGCTCACAACCCAACTTGTTGTTTTACGAGCGCACAACGAACTCGGTCGGTTTTCCCAGGCTCACCGACTAGAACCACTCCGATTGTTTTCCCGGGCTCACAATCAAACCCTTACACGTTGGTTTTATCCTCGGCTCACCAACAAACCTAAACCCCGTTGGTTTTCCCCTTGGCTCACCAACAAACCTTAAACCCCGTTGGTTTTCCCTTTGGCTTACCAACAAACCTTTAACCCCTTGATTCAATCCCTTGATTGAATCAAGTTACAAGATATTAAAACAAAGAATAAAACAAATCAAAGCTTCTTAAACAAGCAAATATAACAATATAAACAGATAGAGTAAAGAGAAGCCCTCAAACGAGTTTTGAAGATGGAGGAGCTCGACTTCTTCTTTACTTGACCCTCTTCTGATTTGGCACGAAGTAGAGGATCACCGCGGCAGCACACGGATGGAGAGGAAGCTTTAGGATACACTTGGAAGCTCTTCTTCTCTCTATTTCTCTTTGGATGGCCCTTTTTGTGCTTATGGGAGATTTCCCTTGTAATCTCTTTCCTAAATGTTTTCTCCCACTCCCATGAGTTCTCCCCTAGCTCTCTTCTTGTTTTTATAGCTTTAGATGGAGTGGAAACAAGAATATAGCCGTTAGAGACAAAAATATAGCCGTTGGAACCAGTCTGCACCTCCTGACAATATTACCGTTGGGATCGGAGTCGACTCGCGCGATCAGGAGTCGGCTCGGCTGTAGCAGGAGTCGACTCGAGCTTTTCCGGAGTCGACTCGGCAACTGTTCCAAGTTTGAATTAAAGTTGCCGTCTTGACTGGGAGTCGACTCGACTTAACCCGGAGTCGACTCGCCAACTTCTGGCGCTGACCTGGCAATTTTGGAGTCGGCTCATCCTCTGTAGTCCGTGGATCCAAGTTTGAATTTTGTCCACTCGAGTCGACTCGACTATCCTGGGAGTCGACTCGAATCCCAGAGTCCGAACTCCCGATCCTCTGTCTTTTGGCTCGTCCAGTCTTGGAGTCGACTCGAACTTCCTTGGAGTCGACTCGGCTCTCAGTTTTTGAAAGTTGATCTTCTGCCATCTTAGTGTAGTGCTGCCTTGGAGTCGACTCGAGCTGTCTGGGAGTCGACTCGAATCTCAGAGTCGGAAAACTGATCCTCTGTATTTTGGAGCCGCGCTGCCTTGGAGTCGACTCGACTTGTCTTGGAGTCGACTCGCCTCTCAGAGACGAAAATACCGTCTTCTGTCTTGGGGTTGCGCTGTCTTTGGAGTCGACTCGGACTTTGTGGGAGTCGACTCGAATCTCAGTGTCCAAAAACTGCTTCTCTGAGTTTTCCCTTGTGTACCACTGAGAGTCGACTCTCGCTTTCTTTGGAGTCGACCCGACAACCATTGGAGTCGACTCGCATTCCTCAGGAGTCGACTCGAATCTCAGGGTCGAAAATCCCTCTCTGACTTTTCTGCCTTTTACACCCTGGAGTCGACTCGTTCTACTCTCGAGTTGACTCGCCAAGCATTGGAGTCGACTCGAATTCCTCAGGAGTCGACTCGAAGACTATTCTTTTAAATTTTCCTTGAATTTGCTCCTCCAATTTGAATCTTTTGAACTTGAGACTTGGGCCAATAACTTGTAGCTTTCTTCCAACTTTTCTTGAGTGCTTTTAGAGGCCTTCTTGTGTTCTTCCAACTTGCTATGTTCCTTGCAACATAAATATCTTTCTCCTTGCAACATAAACATTAGTATCTATACTTCAAGGTTTTGTGATCATCAAAATCAATCTATGAATCAATCTTTGGGTCATCAGTTTGATTGTGATCCCGAAAAAAAAATTGGGTGGTTCTAGTCGGTGAGCCTGTAAAAACCGACCGAGTTCGTTGTGATCTCGCAAAAATAATAAGTTGGGTTGTGAACTTGTAAAACAACCGGCTGTAATCCTAGGAATTATAGTGAACTCCCAAGTGCGGCTTGGGGAGTGGATGTAGGAGCAAGAGTTGGCTCCGAACCACTATAAAGTCTCTTGTATTTGTATTGATTAATTGTCTCTTCCACTCTCTCCATCCACTACATCTAGTAATCTATTTAATCTGCTTGCAATAGATTTAATTAATTACTCATTAAATTTTAATTTGTCAATAATTAATTAAAACCCAATTCACCCCCCTCCCTTTTGGGTTGTCTTCTTGGGCAACAAGTGGTATCAGAGCAGGTGCTCTTATATTAAAAGAGTAAAAGGTTAAAATGATAACCCCTTTTGGATCTTCTCTTAGTGCGGGGCAATCCACCAATAGGCTTCCATTCTTCAATGGAACTAACTACACCTATTGGAAGGCTAGAATGAGGATATTTATCCAAGCCCAAGACTATGATGTTTGGAGCATCATAGTTAATGGACCATATATTCCTTCTATCTATGTAGATAACATTGCTATACCGAAGCTTGAAAAAGATTGGGATAATAGTGATAGAAAGAAGGCACAACTAAATGCCAAAGCAATGAATGTACTTTATTGTGCCTTAGACCATAATGAATTCAATAGAATCTCTACTTGCAATTCTGCAAAAGAGATATGGGATAGACTTGAAGTGACCCACGAGGGCACAAATCAAGTCAAGGAATCTAAAATAAACATGCTAGTTCATAAGTATGAACTATTTAAAATGGAATCTAATGAAACCATCACTTGCATGTTCACTAGATTTACTGATATTGTCAATGGCTTAAAAAGCCTTGGCAAAAGTTATACTAACAGTGACCTTGTCAGAAAAATTTTTCGATCTTTACCAAGGTCATGGAAAGCCAAGGTAACGGCGATCCAAGAAGCTAAAGACTTAAATAAGCTGCCACTCGAGGAGCTCTTTGGATCTTTGATGACACATGAGCTCACAATGAAGCAACACAGTGAAATAGAGTCCTCCCACAAGAAAAAGGTAATTGCCCTTAAGTCTACTTCTTCTAACAAGGATCCCTCTTGCAGTAGCAGCAGTGAAGAAGAAGAAGACAATGAGGAAGATAATGAAGAAGCCCTTCTTGTGAGAAAATTCAGAAGATTCATCAACAGGAAGAAGCCTCTCCATAGGAAAAGAGTTCCCTCAAATTTCTTTAACAAGGATAAAGGTAAGGAAAGGGAAGGAGAGGAAATCGGATGTTATGAATGCAAGAAGCCGAGCCATTTCAGAGCTGACTGTCCCTTGCTGAAAAAGAGCAACAAACACAAGAAGAAGAAAGCTCTTGTCACCATCTAGACTGACACCGATAAATCATCATCATCATCGGAAGATGAACAAGAAGAAAAGGCCAACTTCTATTTTATGGCGAACGAAAACGAGGTAATATCTGAAACACATTTAGATTTTACTTTTGATGAATTGTATGATGCTTTTAATAAACTAATGGATGAATATAAGATAATAAACCTTAAAAATAAAAAATTAAAGCTAACTAATCAATCTTACACTCATAAATACGATAAATTAATTAAGGATAAGGACTCCATCATCAAAGAAAACTTAGAACTTAAAACAAGCAACCAATTGCTAACTCAAAAAACTAATACTTTAATTAAAGATAATGAAAGATTAACTAAGAAAGTTTCAGAACTTAAAAACAGTAACCGAACTCTAAAAGATAACTTTACAAAAGATCTAAATCTACTAAAAACTGAAAAACTGAACTTAACAAAAGAACTTGAAAAATATAAACCTATAGTTGAGAAGTTTACCTTTAGTTCTGAAAAACTAGAAATGATTCTTAATAGTCAAAGAGCTGTATTTAATAAAGCCGGTTTAGGATATAAGCCTAACAACAAGCAAAAATTTCTTAAAAACTTCTTTGTAAAAGCCGGAAAAAGTAAAACCAAAAATGTAACTTGCTTTTGTTGTGGTAAAGTAGGACATATAGCAAATGTATGTAACCACAAAAAAACTGAAGTTAAAAGAAAGATTAAAAAGATTTGGGTTCTAAAAGGAACCAACATTACTGACCTTAAAGGATCCAAGAAAACTTGGGTACCTAAAATTGTATGATTTCCTTGTGTAGGAGCAATTCTTGTGTAGGAGCAATTCTTGTATGATTTCAAGGTCAACAAACACTGTTGGTACTTGGATAGTGGCTGCTCAAGACACATGACGGGTGACAAGGAGCAATTCTTCACCCTAGAGCCAAAAAGGAGAGGTGCGGTGACTTTTGGAGACAATAACCAAGGTCACATCATTGGTATAGGTAAAGTACAAATCATCCCTTCAACCTACGTTGATAATGTACGATTTGTAGATGGTCTTAAGCATAACTTACTTAGTGTTAGTCAATTATGTGATAGAGGTTTTGATATTTTGTTTAAGCCATCTTTATGCATCATAACCAACTCAATTGACAATAGCTTAGTATTCAAAGGAATAAGACGTGGCAACGTTTATGTAGTAGATCTTGAAGATCTTGCCAAAAATAGTCGTTGCTTAGTAGCTAGTGATACTAAGGTCAATGATGCAAGTTGGTTATGGCACCGTAAATTAGGTCATGCAAGTATGGATACAATATCTAAATTAGTTAAAAGAGATTCTGTGATTGGTTTGCCAAAGATAAAGTTTGAGAAAAATAAAATTTGTGAAGCTTGTCAATATGGCAAACAATCTAGAAGTTCTTTTAAATCCATAAATTGTGTCTCTACTACTAGACCTCTTGAACTACTTCACATGGATCTATTTGGACCAACTAGAACCACAAGCCTTGGTGGAAACAAGTATGGTCTTGTCATTGTAGATGATTTCTCTAGATACACATGGGTCATATTTTTAGCTCATAAAGATGAAGCATTTTCAGTATTTAAGAAATTCCATAAGGAAGTAACTAACGCAAGAAATGCTTTAGTTATAGCTATTAGAAGTGTCATGGAACGGAATTTGAAAATCATCTATTTGAAAAATTTTGTAGTAAGAAGGGGATAACTCATAATTTTTCTGCACCTAGGACTCCACAACAAAATGGAGTGGTGGAAAGAAAGAATAAAACCTTAGAGAAAATGGCTAGATAACTTTGGATGAAGCAATTAACACATCGTGCTATATACTAAATAGAGTTTTATTGAGATCAATTATTAAAAAAATACCTTATGAACTTTGGAGAGATAGAAAGCCCAAAGTAAACTACTTTCATGTTTTTGTTGTAGGTATTTTCTTCATAATAATGGCAAAGATAACTTTGAAAAATTTAATTCCAAATCTGATGAGGGTATCTTTTTGGGATACTCTACATCAAGTAGGGCATATAGAGTCTTCAACAAAAGAACCCTTGTTATTGAAGAATCTATTCATGTTATTTTTGATGAGACTAATGATGCTTCTTCTAGCAAGAGAGTAGCTTTTGATGATGAAACAGGGATACTTGAGGAAAAAATGGATGACATGACCTTACAAGAGAATGAACTGAAGCAAATTGAAGAGACTTCAACAAGCCAAGAGGTAATTGCTGAACATGGGCTTACAAAGGCTTGGAGGTATGCTCACGGTCATCCTAAAGAGTTAATCTTAGATGATCCATCTCAACCTATTAGAACAAGAGCCTCTCTTAGAAACTTAAATAATCATCTAGCATTTGTTTCACATTTAGAACCTAAAAATATTGAAGAAGCTGAAAATGATGTAAATTGGATAAATGCTATGCAAGAGGAACTAAACCAATTTACAAGGAACAAAGTATGGAATTTAGTAGAAAGACCCACTAAATACTCGATAATTGGAACTAAATGGGTATACAAAAATAAACTTGATGAAAATGTAGTTGTAGTTAGGAACAAGGCTAGACTAGTAGCAAAGGGTTATAATCAAGAAGAAGGTATAGATTTTGATGAGACCTTTGCTCCTGTGGCTAGACTTGAGGCAACTAGATTGTTACTAGCATTTACATGTTTTAAAGACTTCAAATTATTTCAAATGGATGTAAAAAGTACTTTCTTGAATGGGTATATTAATGAGGAGGTTTATGTAGAACAACCTCCTGGTTTTGAAAATCATCAATACCCCAATCATGTTTACAAACTAGATAAAGCACTTTATGGTCTAAACAAGCTCCTAGAGCATGGTATGAAAGAGTTAGCAAATTTCTGTTAGACCATGAATTTTCTAAAGGAAACGTTGATACAACACTATTTTTAAAAAGAAAAAACAAAGATATGTCAGTAGTGCAGATTTATGTAGATGATATTATTTTTGGTGCTACTAACAATTGCCGCTACGAAGAATTTGCTGTTTTAATGCAGAGTGAATTTGACATGAGCATGATGGGAGAGCTGAATTATTTCTTCGGGCTTCAAATCAAACAATCTAAGGAAGGGATCTTCATCAATCAAGCTAAATACATCAAGAAGATGCTAAAGAAGTTTGATATGGATGGAAACAAACCAATCAGCACACCCATGAGCTCATCATGCAAATTAGACAAAGATGAATCAGGTAAGTCAGTAGATCAAAAGCTGTATAGAGGTATGTGTTAGATGTATGCCCTAGAAGCCAATCTGGCTGACACATTATTAATTCTAGGGACATAATTTTGTACATGACTATTTATTATTGAATAAATAAAAGGCATCTTTTCATTCATATTATTTATGTGTCTATGAATCGTCCAAGAAATTAATAAGATGATGATGCATATTCTCAAGAGTTGAGAATTTGAGCCATGTATCATTGGTGATTAATTTCTAAATGCTCCTGATCAATGGATCATCACGAGGACGGTGATCGATTCGATCAGTGCACAGATCACTTTCCTTCTGGATGGATGAGACTTGAGTCCACAGTGTAGGGACACTGAAGTGATAGTGCAGGTGCTGAAAGTGAATCCTAGGTTCTTCGGTGTTAAGCATGCTGATTTTTTATTTTTTTTAAACCATGGCTGAACCTGATCGGGTTGCCTACGTACCCCTTCATAAGGGGGATCAAGCCATACGTAGTTCTTTTTAAGTTTCAAAAACGCAGCGGAAAAATGAATCAAACAATTTAATTCATGCATGCTTACAAGATCAAATCTAGAAATCAGCACATTAAGAACACATAGGATTATGCCGGAATCGTTTAAACAATTATGCTAAAACTTTCATGCATGATTAACTATCAGATCTGAAACTTAAGAACTCTATTCCGATTAATCTCCAAATATCCATTGAATGGATTCTAGAGATATCTCCGTGAGGAGCCCCAAAAGAGGGTAAAACCTCCGGGAATCAGACCTAGATCTTGACACCATAATAAAAGATTAATGTAGGATTAATACCTTTTATGATGGATGAAGCTTGTGGATCTGATCCTCGATTTCGCAGCCACGCACACGAATGGCCTCTACGAGAAGTCCACGCGAAGTTCTTGAAGAGATCCAATCCTGCGGAAGTGCTAGCTTGCGCAGAATTTCTTGAGGCTGAAATTTGATCTTCCCAACGCTATCAACTTTTGATCCGCCTTCTTGGAAGAACTTGGAGGAAAGGTTTAAAGGGATTGAAGAGGATTTAGATCTGATCTAAAGACTCTTATCAGGGACCCCTAACACTAATGGCACGATGGACTTAGAGGAGGAAGAAATCGGCTAGATTGAATGCAGAATTTTTTCACGCATGAACTAGGGTTCCTCTCTTTCCTTTTTCCTTTTTTCTTCTTCTTTTTCTCTCTTTTTTCCTTGAATTCGACCACCAGCTGATGGAGGTCCTTTTAATGTTGCTCTCCCACCTAACTTCATGCCAACCATCCCATATTTGTGGAGGATTTTGTGGAGTTTTGAATTTTGAATTCAAAATTCAAGTTCATGTGCCATTACATGATGAAGCTTGATCTAATCTAAACCATTCATCATGTTGCCACTTCCCTCTTTCAATTTCGAAATTCCCATGCCCCCAAACAGATTAGAGGGTCACGTGGTGATTTTGTGATGATTAAATTCGAAATTCAACCTTAATTAGAAGTGAGATAAAGATAAGAATGACATATGTCATGAAGAGAGAGAATTTGATCTTATCCAATACTTTTCATGAATTTATCTCTCCATTTCGACCCATCTAATGATGAAAGAGGTCCCTGATGTTGCCAAGTGTCCTATGGCACCATTAAATAAATTAAATTAATTTTTAATCCTATTAAAAATCAATTTATGGTGCCATGTATGGATATATGACAAGTGGATTTCAAGATCCGAACAGTTTCAGATCAAACCCATTTAATTTAATTAAATCCTAACAATTAGAATGATCCAATTATCATGGGTTGAACCTAATCCAATTAGGTCAATCCCTAATTAAGCACAAATTTAATCTAATTTAATTTGGTCAACCTAAGTCCTCTTGATTCAGACCTAATCCAATCAGGTCAAAAACCCTGATTGAGCCCAGAATTGAATCTAATTCAATTTGGCTCATCCTTAGTCTAATTACTCAATCCAATTGAGTTCATTAGCAATTTAATTACTAATTAATCCTCCGATAATTACTTTAATTATTTTATAAGATAATTTGCCAATCGAATTGACCAAATTACCCCTGAATGATTCTTAATCATTCATCAGCCTTCTTGATCAATCAGGAATCTTCTATGCGTGTGACCTCATAGGTTCGAACCTAAGCCGGTAGTATAGGAACGACTTCCTACACTAATCGATGTGACCATCTAACAATGGTACCCGACGTCCGAATAGGCCGAATATATGCGAAGCAAATATTCTGGAACCCTGAACTATGGTTACTGTATAATTCAATCCCTTTGACTCTTAATGCCAGGATGACTTAGAGCTCACTATCAACCCTATAATTAGTACATCCATTATGTGATTAACTTTAGATATTCCGTGACTCCTCACTGGGATTACCCTGGCCAAGGTTTTGCTAAATTAATCACAAGACATTATCTCCTGTTTCCAGGAGGGGTCAATTCCATCTCGACTCACAACTGACTACGCAAGTACTTGACTGCACCCAGTGACCTTCCGTCACTGAATTAGAAATCCAGGTAGTCCGGTACCAAAGTACAATGAGTTGCTTGCTAGTCACAAGTTGCGGTCTCAGGTCAGAGGGCCAAACTTATACCCATATCCACTCGGAACATCTCTTGACAGTAGAGCGTTCCGGAATTGGTCACGTTCAGTGAAATATACTCCTACACTTCACCTGTGTGGCATACCAGTGTCTCCACACTCCTTGGTTAAGAGGACAACCAACGTATATGTCACACAACGACCTAATCTTGATAATGCTGTCGTCCTTGTAACAACATATCATTTGGTCGCGAACTAGTTTAAGGACTCAAAGATAAATCCTCCTTTATTATAACATAAGTCCTAAGGACTTCATCATATAAGAGTTCATTTGAAGATGAAATGATGAATAATGCCAAATAATACTTTATTAATTTGTCAATTTATTTACAAAATTCAATCATCAATATGCTGACGATTGACATTTAGGATACAATTCCCAACAACTCCCACTTAGCCTAAAGCCAATCGGCACAGTATCTAATACCCATCTTCGACTTGTGTTCGTTGAACTCTTTAATGCCGAGGACTTTGGTAAATGGGTCAGCCAGATTTTCTTTTGTGTCAATCTTCTGAAGATCAATATCACCTCGTTCTATAATCTCTCGAACCAGATGATAGCGTCGCAGAATATGCTTGGTCCGCTGATGTGCTTTAGGTTCCTTTGCCTGAGCTAT
This sequence comes from Phoenix dactylifera, assembly GCF_009389715.1. Taxonomy (NCBI): domain Eukaryota; kingdom Viridiplantae; phylum Streptophyta; class Magnoliopsida; order Arecales; family Arecaceae; genus Phoenix; species Phoenix dactylifera. Next base: position 76,734 of record NW_024067817.1, read on the forward strand.
GGCTCCAGTGTTATCACAAAATATAGGAACTGGACCATCAATGGAAGGTGCCACTCCCAGCTCGGTGATGAACTTGCGCAACCATACGGCTTCCTTGGCTGCATCAGATGCTGCAATGTATTCTGCTTCACATGTAGAATCTGCCACTGTATGCTGCTTGGAACTCTTCCAGCAGATTGCCCCACCTTTAAGAGTAAAGATATATCCCGACACACTCTTGCTATCATCTTGATCTGACTGAAAACTTGAGTCGTTATATCCCTCAAGTTTTAAGTCAGAATCACCGTAGACCAGCCACTGATCTTTAGTATTTCTCAAATACTTAAGGATGGTTTTTACAACCTTCCAGTGGTTGCTACCTGGATCAGACTGGTATCTGCTCACTACTCCTAGTGAGTATGCCACGTCTGGTCTAGTACATGTCATGGCATACATTATAGATCCCACTGCCGAAGCATATGGAATTCTATCCATACTCTCTCTTTCTTGAGAGGTTGTCGGACAATCCCTTTTAGAGAGGTTAATTCCATGGCCCATTGGAAGATAGCCTTTCTTGGAATTAATCATACTGAACCTCTTCAGTATAGTATCAATGTATGTGGATTGGGATAATCCAAGCAATCTTTTAGATCTATCTCTATAGATCTTCATCCCTAGGATGTAAGATGCTTCTCCCAAATCTTTCATGGCAAATTGAGATGATAGCCAAACCTTTATTCCTTGTAATGCAGGAATGTCATTTCTGATTAAAAGAATGTCATCCACATACAAAACAAGAAATATGATAACTGAACCATTTGCCCATTTATAAATGCAAGGTTCCTCTTCATTCTTAATGAAGCCATATGATTTGATCACCTTATCAAATCGTATGTTCCAACTCCGTGAAGCTTGCTTTAATCCATAAATGGATTTTTGAAGCTTGCACACCTTAGACTCATCTACAGATATAAAACCTTCAGGTTGCATCATATACACCTCCTCTTCTAAATCTCCATTTAGAAAAGCGGTTTTAACATCCATCTGCCAGATCTCATAATCTAAGTGTGCTGCTATCGCAAGCATAATCCGAACGAATTTGAGCATTGCCACAGGAGAAAATGTCTCGTCATAGTCAATACCATAACATTGACGATATTCCTTGGCAACCAGACGGGCTTTATAGGTCTCTACTTTTCCGTCTGCGCCCCGTTTTCTTTTGAAAATCCACTTACACCTTATGGGTTTAATCCCTTCGGGTGGGTCAACTAATGTCCATACATCATTGACCTTCATGGATTCCATTTCGGATTGCATGGCTCCAAGCCATGCATCAGAGTCATGCCTCTGCATAGCATCCATATAGGTGATCGGATCCTCATCGTTTTCATCAAGTTCGACAGGATCCCCGTCCTGGACCAAGAAAACGTAGTATCTGTCCGGCTGACGTGGTACTCTACCTGATCGCCTTAATGGTGCATCTAAGATGGGTTCTGGATCTGATCTAATCAAATCCGACTCAACTAGTTCAGTAGATGGTGTCGGATCTTCTACATATTGAACTTCCCTAAGCTCAACATTAGAGCTTTTAGTTCCTTCACTAAAGAATTTTTTCTCTAAGAAAACAGCTCTATTGCTTACGAATAACTTTTGTTCTTTAGCAAAGTAGAAGTAATATCCTTTAGTTTCTTTAGGATAACCAACAAAGAAACATTTGTCAGACTTGGGTTCAAGTTTGTCTGTCTTCAAACGTTTGACGTACGCTGGACACCCCCAAACCCTAAGGTGAGAGAGCATCGGCTTACGTCCAGTCCACATCTCATGTGGTGTTTTATTTACAGACTTACTTAGAACCTTATTTAGAATGTAGCAGACTGACTCAAGAGCATATCCCCAAAAGGATATGGGCAGATCAGCAAACCCCATCATGGATCGAACCATGTCTAACAGAGTTCGATTTCTCCTTTCTGATATACCGTTATACTGTGGTGTACCAGGAGGAGTCCATTGAGAGAGAATCCCATTTTCTCCTAGATATGTCAAAAACTCACTGGTGAGGTATTCACCTCCTCGATCTGATCGAAGAGTTTTAATACTCTTTCCAGTTTGTTTTTCTACTTCATTACGATATAATTTGAACATTTCAAATGATTCAGATTTATGTCTCATTAAATAGGCATAACTATACCTAGAAAGGTCGTCTGTAAACGTAATGAAATATGAATACCCACCTCTAGCATTTGTGCTCATTGGCCCACATACATCAGAATGTACAAGGGTCAATAAGTCACTGGCTCGTTCACCTTTTCCGGCAAAAGGTGATTTGGTCATTTTACCAAGAAGGCATGATTCACAGGTTGTCAATGATTCATAATCATTAACATCGAGGATTCCCTCTTTACTTAACATGTTCATCCTGTTCTTTTAATATGTCCTAGCCTATGATGCCAAAGGTAGACATCCGTGACATTATCTATTTTAGGGCGCTTATTGGACTTGTACATTACATGAACAGGCTGTGACAAAATGTAAATGCCATTACTCAGAGTTCCATTCATTACAGCAGCACCATTCCAAATGATTTTGCAATAATCCTTTTTTATTGATATTTCATAACCATTTTTGGCCAAAAGGCCTACAGAAATGACATTCAATAAAAAACTTGGACAATAGTGACAATCACTAAGGACATTTACATGAGAGCTAAATTCAAGTTTAAGAATTCCTAAAGCTAGAACTGGAACTGATCTTCCATCTCCAACATTCAGGAACCTTTCTCCTTCTTCAAATCTCTCACTGACTTGTAGCCCCTGCAATGAATTGCAAATATTAAAAGGACTACCGGTATCCAATACCCAGGTTGAATTATCACAAATAGAAAAATTGCAAGGTGTTATCATATAAGTACCTTGATTGGCAACTGATTGCCCACTTTTCTTAAGCCGGTTCGGATCGAGAGATGCAATGTAAAGAGGACAATTCCTCTTCCAATGTCCTTGCTTCTTGTAGAAGAAGCACTCCGCCTTGCTCTGATCAGCCTTTTTATTCTTTTTCTGACTAGGTTGAGCATGGTGCACTTGTTTCTTTTGGATTTTATTTTTTTTTTTCCCTTTCTTAAAGGGGCGACCCTTGGATGAACCTCCCACAAAGTTCACCGTCTTCTTAAGAAGTTGGTGATCATTCTCAAACGTCTGTAGTAACCCCAACAATTGGTGATAATTCACTACAGGTTTCGTCATACGAAAATGAGTGAGAAAAGGACGGTATGATCCAGGCAATGAGTTTAGTATGGCATCCTTCCCCAATTGATCATGAAGGAAAAAACCAAGAGAGCTTAGACGCTCGATCAACTCAATCATGTACAGTACAAGATCAGTTACTGAGGTTCCATCTTTCATTCGGGCGCTGAAGATGGTACAACTAGTTTTGTGCCTCTCAACGTCGTCAGGAACACCGAATGATTCATTCAACACTTGAATAATATCTTCCGGCTGCGTATTCTCAAAACGCCTACTAAACTCATCACTCATTGCTGCCAACATGATGCATCGAACAGTGATCCGGTCACTAAGCCACTTCTGATAAGTGTCTCTGGCCGATCTTGATGCATTAGCAGCGGGCTGCTCAGGTGCTGGATCCGTTATCACATAAAGGATCCTTTCATGCTCTAGCACTATTTTCAGTTTCCTATGCCAATTATTAAAATTTGGACCAGTCAACTTGTCATTGTCCAACAATGAGCGAAGTGACAAATTAGTGGCCATTTCTGCATAAAAAAAAATTTGGCTATTAGTATATGAATTGACTAAACACATTAGACTTGGACTTTAGTCTAAAGGTACTCCCACTATTTTATACAAATTGGTAGCCTCTACCTCCAATTCGAAAAATTACTCCTAATTCTTTAGTGGGCACTAGAACCCAATAGATCGCATATAGGCCCGAGTGTGGCTCGGCTAACCCATATGCACCTATTGGTAGGTTCTAAACTAGTTGCTTCACCAAGCAACTTCTAGTGATAATTTTGCCCTAGGTTCTTCGGCAGGCGTGTGGCGCCTCCACCGAATACCCTAGTCAGGTCCAACCATTAAATGATAGGGTTAAGTCTAATCAACTAATAGACGATCAAGCCCAAGTGTGGCTCGGCTCACCTGACCGCCTATTGAAGGTACACTTAACTCATCATATATTGAATGACAATTCCAATGCTTGATAAGTACCAGGCGTGTCGCGCCTCCAATAATTATCAAAGCATTGGACCCATTATCACCCAACTTAATGGGAGGCTATGACCTAGTTATCCCCATAACCATTTCATTTTAAGGACCTAATAATTTTAGAGGATTTCTTAATTAGGATAGATAAGAAGATCCGGTTAGTCTAATTTCTCCCACTGACTTCACCAAATCAGATTAGACTCAAACCGGTTAAGGAGGCACCTAAATCAGTCAAACTGATTTTCCTTATAGGCATGGGCTAACTCGAATCATTAAGTGATCCAATCAAAATGTGATTGACCATGTCGGCCAGGTAAGTGAGATCGGTGGAAGGGATATGCCATTAACTCGACAAAGACGAATCAGTGCGAGTAGCTCCCAATTAAAAACCACCGGTCAAAACTGCCAAACTTACCTTAGACACCGACTGGTTAATCAATTTCGATTTGATTACTCAAATGACTCGGGCTACACCTCTGAGCCTAAATCAAGTTCCATCTTGGTCTAATCAAAGACATGGACTTGATCCATCTACAACTATTGTAAATTGACCTAGAATTTCCTTCACCTAATCTAATTACTACTTAATTAGATTTGATCAATTAATTCTATTTGTCCATGTATGATTCTAACCTTAGGTCTAACCCAATCCTAAGAACTTGATTCAAGCTAACCCATATGCCCAAATAATTATGCAATGTCAATTAATTGAGTTACAATTCTATTTCATAACACTTAATTCTCAATTAAGTTTAGACTTATGAAAGTTTTGATCATTGCATTTTTTTTTTTAATTACATATTAATTACAATCTTTCAGTTCTTAAAACATATTTTCATATCTGAGTTTTTGTAATTAATCACATGTAATCAGATTTAATTCATGTTTAATTCATTATGTTTTATGTTCATGCATCACATATACACAACAACATGAATTAATTCAAACAACATACATCTTATGTATTTATTTTTTCACTTTTATTTTCAGATCTGATTTGTTCATTAAAATCAAAGATCATATAAATCATAAACTTTATTTAGATTTAATCTAAATAATATTATAATTTCAGATTTATTCATGTTACTAATCCTAACACAAACATGCATCATATGCATCCAAAATTTCAGATCTACTAAATCATGCATAATCAGCAATTAAATCAATACTTTAGATCTAATCTAAATATGTTAATGATTTCAGATTTAATTACAAGAATTAAAATATAAAAGTTTAAACATGAACCTGGCTCTGATACCATTGAAAGTGAATCCTAGGTTCTTCGGTGTTAAGCATGCTGATTTTTTTATTTTTTTTAAACGATGGCCGAACCTGATCGGGTTGCCTACGTACCCCTTCATAAGGGGGATCAAGCCATACGTAGTTCTTTTTAAGTTTCAAAAATGCAGCGGAAAAATGAATCAAACAATTTAATTCATGCATGCTTACAAGATCAAATCTAGAAATCAGCACATTAAGAACACATAGGATTATGCCGGAATCGTTTAAACAATTATGCTAAAACTTTCATGCATGATTAACTATCAGATCTGAAACTTAAGAACTCTATTCCGATTAATTTTCGAATATCCATTGAATGGATTCTGGAGATATCTCCGTGAGGAGCCCCAAAAGAGGGTAAAACCTTCGGGAATCAGACCTAGATCTTGACACCATAATAAAAGATTAATGTAGGATTAATACCTTTTATGATGGATGAAGCTTGTGGATCTGATCCTCGACTTCGCAGCCACACACACGAATGGCCTCTACGAGAAGTCCACGCGAAGTTCTTGAAGAGATCCAATCCTGCGGAAGTGCTAGCTTGCGCAGAATTTCTTGAGGCTGAAATTTGATCTTCCCAACGCTATCAACTTTTGATCCGCCTTCTTGGAAGAACTTGGAGGAAAGGTTTAAAAGAATTGAAGAGGATTTAGATCTGATCTAAAGACTCTTATCAGGGACCCCTAACACTAATGGCACGATGGACTTAGAGGAGGAAGAAATCGGCTAGATTGAATGCAGAATTTTTCCACGCATGAACTAGGGTTCCTCTCTTTCCTTTTCCCTTTTTTCTTCTTCTTTTTCTCTCTTTTTTTCTTGAATTCGACCACCAGCTGATGGAGGTCCTTTTAATGTTGCTCTCCCACCTAACTTCATGCCAACCATCCCATATTTGTGGAGGATTTTGTGGGGTTTTGAATTTTGAATTCAAAATTCAAGTTCATGTGCCATTACATGATGAAGCTTGATCTAATCTAAACCATTCATCATGTTGCCACTTCCCTCTTTCAATTTCGAAATTCCCATGCCCCCAAACAGATTAGAGGGTCACGTGGTGATTTTGTGATGATTAAATTCGAAATTCAACCTTAATTAGAAGTGAGATAAAGATAAGGATGACATATGTCATGAAGAGAGAGAATTTGATCTTATCCAATTCTTTTCATGAATTTATCTCTCCATTTCGACCCATCTAATGATGAAAGAGGTCCCTGATGTTGCCAAGTGTCCTATGGCACCATTAAATAAATTAAATTAATTTTTAATCATATTAAAAATCAATTTATGGCGCCATGTATGGATATATGACAAGTGGATTTCAAGATCCGAACAGTTTCAGATCAAACCCATTTAATTTAATAAAATCCTAACAATTAGAATGATCCAATTACCATGGGTTGAACCTAATCCAATTAGGTCAATTCCTAATTAAGCACAAATTTAATCTAATTTAATTTGGTCAACCTAAGTCCTCTTGATTCAGACCTAATCCAATCAGGTCAAAAACCCTGATTGAGCCCAGAATTGAATCTAATTCAATTTGACTCATCCTTAGTCTAATTACTCAATCCAATTGAGTTCATTAGCAATCTAATTACTAATTAATTCTCTGATAATTACTTTAATTATTTTATAAGATAATTTGCCAATCGAATTGACCAAATTACCCCGAATAATTCTTAATCATTCATCAGCCTTCTTGATCAATCAGGAATCTTCTATGCGTGTGACCTCATAGGTTCGAACCTAAGCCGGTAGTATAGGAACGACTTCCTACACTAATCGATGTGACCATCTAGCAATGGTACCCGACGTCCGAATAGGCCGAATATATGCGAAGCAAATATTCTGGAACCCTGAACTATGGTTACTGTATAATTCAATCCCTTTGACTCTTAATGCCAGGATGACTTAGAGATCACTGTCAACCCTATAATTAGTACATCCATTATGTGATTAACTTTAGATATCCCGTGACTCCTCACTGGGATTATCCTGGCCAAGGTTTTGCTAAATTAATCACAAGACATTATCTCCTATTTCTAGGAGGGGTCAATTCCATCTCGACTCACAACTGACTACGCAAGTACTTGACTGCACCCAGTGACCTTCCGTCACTGAATTAGAAATTCAGGTAGTCCGGTACCAAAGTACAATGAGTTGCTTGCTAGTCACAAGTTGCGGTCTCAGGTCAGAGGGCCAAACTTATACCCATATCCACTCGGAACATCTCTTGACAGTAGAGCATTCCGGAATTGGTCACGTTCAGTGAAATATACTCCTACACTTCACCTGTGTGGCATACCAGTGTCTCCACACTCCTTGGTTAAGAGGACAACCAACGTATATGTCACACAACGACCTAATCTTGATAATGCTGTCGTCCTTGTAACAACATATCATTTGGTCGCGAACTAGTTTAAGGACTCAAAGATAAATCCTCCTTTATCATAACATAAGTCCTAAGGACTTCATCATATAAGAGTTCATTTGAAGATGAAATGATGAATAATGCCAAATAATACTTTATTAATTTATCAATTTATTTACAAAATTCAATCATCAATATGCTGACGATTGACATTTAGGATACAATTCCCAACAGGTGCTTGTTAGAGAACAAGGGTACTGAGCGTGACCAAGACAAGAAGTCACTTGGATGTCTATCCACTCGTCAGTGACTTGCTTGATGTTGCAGTAGTATGACTGGTCCTTTGACCTGCGGTGCTTCGGCTACTCACAGTGAGGTTATTGTAGTTTGACTATACGTATACATGGTCTCTAGTCATATGGGTCCTTGTAGTGTAGATTGGCTGCAGTAAGTTCACTGTAGGAGTAGGGTATGCACTTACATGGAATCTATCGACCTTAATAGAAGAGGAGTGATCCTATGTGATTTGTTAGACTGAGTTCTAAGACCTTGGCCAGGGCAGTAATATAAAGTGGAGAAAGAGTTTTTCACTATCGAACTCGAGTCGAATAAATCTTGACATATGACAGACGAAGGGGTTTGACGAGTTATCCATGACCTCCGTCCTGTAGGGATCCACGATAGTAGGACTCTATCATATGATAACTGCACCTAAAGGTTCATCATTCTATTCTACTGGGTAGCCACTACATGCTGCTAGGTGTCACTGGTGGATGGTGGGATTCACAGGGATTATCTCGATGATCAATAAACCCTAATGAGTAGAGTTGGAATCGTTCCAATCCATTGAAAGAAGTTTTCAATGATATTGTGATAGAGATCATAATATATCTCACTACCAGTCAGAGTAGAACCTATGGGGTCACACATATTAGAAGTATTGACCGATCCGATGGTTGAATCGTGATTAGGAATCACAAGTAATCAATTCGATTGATATTCAGTTGAAAAATGAACAAAGGGAATTAATTAATTGGACTTGAAACAAGAGTCCTACTTCGAGTAGGATTCCTAGAGTCCTAATTGGATTAGGACTGGGAATCCTAGTTGGAGTAGGACTGGAATTCCTACTTGAAATAGGATTCCTACAATCCTAATTAGATTAGGAGTTTTGAATTAAAATTGGATTCCTACTTGGAATAGGATTCCTAGAAGACCTAATTGGATTAGGACTTCGAATTCAAATAAGAGTCCTAATTGGATTAGGACTAAAATTAAATATGTCCTAATTTGGATTAGGGTTTCTTAAGTCACAATTAATTATTAATCTAATGAATCAATAAGACTCCTAATTGGATTAGGATTGAAGAGTTCAATTGAGTCAAAATTGATTTAAGTTCTAATTGGATTAGGACTTACCAAGATTGGATCCAAACTGGTTCACCCTTGGGCTAAGCCTAATTGGATTAGGGCTAAACCACATTAGGGGCTCCCAATCCTCATTAGATGAGGATTAGGTTAACCAAGTAAGAGGGGCATGAGCCACTCTCATCTACTTGGTGCGGCATGAAGAGAGGGGGCCGGCGCCCCCTCTTAGAAAACTAGTCTAGGGCTCCTAAGTTGTAGGAGCCCTAGATGCTTTTTAAAGGGAGAAAAGGGGCCGGCGCCCTAGGCATTGGAATCCCTCTCCTCTCCAGCCGTGGCCTCCTCTTTTTCCTTTTGGTTTCAGCCGCCATCAGCTGTTGGGAATTGTGTCCCAAAGCCATTTTTTAATTGTAAGAAATTGGATTATGTATATTTTTTATTAAAATGAATAAAAATTTATTCTGGCAATTTTCTATTCATCACAAGTGTTACATCTTCAAATTGAACTCCTGTGTATTGTGATGAAGTCCTTAGGACTAATTTAGTGGATAAAAGAGGTTTTATCATTTAGTCCTTAAACCAGTTCGCGACCAAATGATGAGCTGTCAATTGGACAATAGCTATGTCAAGTATAGGTCGTTGTGTGTCATTTAGTTGGTTGTCCTCTTAAACCAAGGAGTGTGGAGACACTGTATGGCATACAGGTGAGATGTAGGAGTACATCATCACTGAACAGTGACTCACCTGCGTAGCACTCCACTGTCGGGAGTTAGCTCGCAAAGCGTATGGGCATAAGTACCCCTTAGACCTGAGACTGTCACGGTGACTTGCAAGCAACTCACTGTACTTAGGCACTGGATGACCTGAATTTCTAATTCAGGGATCGGAAGGATGCTGGGTGCAGTCAAGTACTCGCGAAGTCTGTGTATGAGTCAAGATGGGATTGACCGCTCCAGATTTTAGGAGTTGATGTCTCACTGTATTTCAATTCAGTAAAACCTTGGCCAGGGTAAACCAAGTTATAGGTCACTTGATTTGATTATTTGAAATACACTATGGATGACCGGACCCAGAGTTCGACAGTCCACTCTGAAGTCATCTTGAGCATCGATGGTCATAGGGATGAATTATGAAATAACCATATGCCTAGGTTCTTAAATGTTGCTTTGCATATTCGACCTATTCGGACGTCGGGTATCATTGCTAGATGGTCACCTCGATTAGTGCATGGAGTAGTCCATGTACTACCGGCTTAGTGTTTGAACCTATCGGAGTCACGCACATTAGTCAAGTTAAGTAGGAAGGTCTTGACTCAATTTAATTAAGAATTAAATTGTGGGTCATTTGGAATTTGGTTCTGTCTATGTTCAGCTAGCACTGAACATGAGGTACATGCTAAATTTCATGGATGAACAACTAATTAAGTCTATATTTCGGGTCAATCAAGTTTCAATTAATGAAATTGAACTTGATTAGGACTCAATTGTTGAGATTGGATTTGATTGGGTCTAAATTAGTGTAATTGGGCTCGATCACAATTTAATTGGGATTTAATTTCGTATTTGTTCTGATCTATGTCGGACTTGGATCGAGCCAAAACTAGACCCAATTCAATCTCCCATGAGTCAGACTCGTGGAATTTTTTCGGATCAAAAATTCATTCAAATGGGCTGCAAATTTGGTTAGAACCAAATAGCTAACTTATGATCAAATGGGCTAATCCATTTATATCACAAGCTGGCTTTTCCCATTTAAAGTGATACTGATCGTGAATAGTACTCATGGACCCGTGGACCCTTCCCCTCATGGACCATTAACTCCCCTTTTGTGAGCCGTGACTTCACCTGGATGCATGAAACAGAGAAGCTCTGTTTCACGTGTCCGCGAACCTTTGAACGGCGATTGCGCAGCCAACTGGCCTCCGGCCAGACGGCCGACTGGACCGAAATGTGCGGTTTTGAATCGCCAACATTCCAGATCAGTTTGATTTTTGAAATCGACAGTAATTGGCATTAATCGCTGTTTTATTCCATGGTTGTTTTTGAAACAACCGTTATCAAATTCATTCATATTTGATAATAAATGAATTCAATAACGCTAGACCATTTACGCCTCTTAACTCCTCTCAGCGTTGGCCTATTTGTAGGCCACCGTTTCCTCTAGAATAGAGAGTGAGAGAGAATTTTTCTTGGGAAGAAAAACGTGAGACAGAGAGATAGGTTGATTCGGTGAAGAAGAAGAAGAGTGAGGAAGGAGTTTTCTTTACTCTGGTGTTTTGGAGTTCGGCCCAGGTCCGGTGTCCTCTCCTCCCTTCAATTCCTTCTGTGATCAGGATCAAGAGACAGGGGTGAGTTCGGCCCAGGCGTGCTGTGAAGAAATGGGAGAAAAGAAACCGAAGAAAGAAAGAAAGAGAAGAAAGAAAGGAGTAGAAAAGGGAAGGTCCTTTTTCTGGATTTTCTTTCTTCCAAGGGTCCTTTTGCAAAAGATTGTTTTGCATGAGTAAAGACATCATCCAACCTTCTTGTGAAGCTTGACGTGCGTGCAAAGTAGAGGGCTTGTAGATCCAAGCCTCGCAGAGCTACCTTCAGGGATCTAGATCCAGATCCAGATTCAAATTACCTCGACCAACTTCCGCTACGGGCTTAAAGTAATTTTACATAAAAGTTAAATTTAATATTTATAATTGTTATAAATAAAATAAAAAAAATTAAAACTGATTTTTCATGCCTGGCGTTCGATTTTATCGGACAACTCGGGAAATTTTTTCTTCATCAGCAAGGGAAGAAAACTCTTGGCGTCTCCCTCCTCTTGGGTTTCTTCCTTGGCTCCAACGCATGAAAAGAGAAGAAGGCTGTCAAGGGCTTTGATCTTCTTCCTCTTCTTCATCCTTCTTCTTCCTCCTCTCAAGTACATTCAAGAGTTGAAAGAAAGAGAGGAGATCAGCCATCAAAAGATATCTCTGCAAGGGAGCTAGCACCCCGGTGAGATAGAGAGCTTCTTCCCTTCATCCATATCAAAAAGGAATCCCAGGAATTTAGCCTCCCATGTCTTCCGAAGCCCCTGCATTCCAGTGCTTCATCCTCATCCCGTGAAACGGCGACATCCCAACCTCCCATGGATTCCATCTAAGCTTCAACTCCCAGCTGCCAGCCGTAAGCTTCATTCCGCATCGGCCATGTCATGCATCTTCCTCTATTCCGAAATCACTCCCAGCCGAATCCAACTCCCACGTCTCCGTATCCATCCTCATCCTCCCGAATCATCTGCGACCAGACTCATCTCCTTCCAGCAATCAACCTTATCCCAACGTCCCAGCAACCATCCTCACATCTTGTTCAAACTCCCAACTCCCTTGTTCCCAGCCGAGGGATTCTTCCAAAGATATCCCAGAGCCTGTCCCAGCCCTTTTTGATATGGATGAAGGGAAGAAATGATTCGTGAGCTGGGAGTTTGGTTGGATTTGTGAGGTGCGGGAGATCACAAGTGGTTGCTGGGAACAGGTCCATTTAGCTGGAAATCGGAGATTTGATGGATGGATGATATGGGAAGCAAGATGAATGGATGAGATGGGATGAGGCTTTGGGATTCGTGCAACTAGGTGATATGCTTTGGGATATGAGAAACAAATAATTGAAGGAATTTTATTAAAATAGGATCATATGGGAAAAGAGTTGGAATGAGTGAGAAGAAATTTAGGTGACTAAATCAGAGGGTCTTGATTTGCGGGGTGCATGTGATTTGGGTTCAGAGATCATCCTAAATCAATTCGACTTGACCTGCATCCATTAGACTCAACCATTAAATAATTAAATCAACTCGAATTACCTCTGATAATTATTAAAATGCAATGATGATGGTAACACATATTTTATGGTTAAATTTACGAAATATGCGAATTAAAATAATGATAAGTGCTATGTAAATTAGATAAGTTTATTCATTATTTAGCACTTATCAAGGGTTCACCCTAGGGCATCGTCTTAGGGCCTAGGGCTTAGAGTATTTTTGTTCACTTGACCTCCCTACATACCCAGGGTTAGTTAGGAAATTTTACGGGACCGTCACACGGGGTGGCGGTGGTATCCAAGGGACTATAGCAGGTGTCCCTATTTTCATTTCGGAGGACTTCATTGCTCGAGTCCTCCATCTCTTCCGAGAGGGGATTGCTCCCACACATCCATCTGATAGGACTGAGGCCCTTACGGCCATCTTAGGGAGCCCACCTCAATCCCCCATCGAGGAAGTGTTTGCAAATCAGCTTTCAGCTGAAATGCGACTCCTCCTAAGTATCATCTCTAAGACTCTCTTTCCTAAGACCGGAAGGTTTGACTTCATTTCTAAGAGAGACCTAAGCTTGATGTTCCACATTCTACAAGACATCCCCCTGAACTTTTCCAAACTCATCTATAGATATATCTGTGAACCCCTAGACAAACCTAGGTTGAGTCTCCCGTATGGCATGCTTTTCACACTCATCTTTAGGGAGTTAGAAGTCCCTATCCCTGAGGGAGAACCCTCTCGCTCCCTCAGATACACTGACCACATGGGTGAGGGGACTCTTAATAAGTGCTAAATAATACATAAATTAACCTTTTTCTCTTAGCACTTATTATTATTTTAACACACATATTTCATAAATTTAACCATAAAATATGTGTTACCATCATTGCATAAATTATTAGAAGTAATTCAAGTTTGATTGATTTTATTGGTTATGTCCAATATATGCAGGTCGAGTCAAACTTATTTTCGGATGATCCCTGAACCCGAATGACACGCACCCCAGTCCAGCCCCACTCCCCTGTTTCTTTCGCATCCAATCGAGTTCAAACTTTCGTTATGTTGTACTATATGGTCATTATCACATCCACGATTAACTATTCAAAGTCTTCCTAAAATTTCATGTGCAAGCCATCCACGTATCAAGTCTTACACATCATCTCCCTATTCTTCCACCACGTCTCAGCCACGTCATGAGTCATTCCATGACATTCCTCCCCTGTTCTATGTCCAAAGAACAGAGTTGTTCTAGTTCATTCCCAGCCAAAGGATTCATCCCTGCTTCATCCTCCCGAACTCCTTATCACATCCGTAGATCGGCCTCCATCCCAACCTCCAGATTTCCCCGGACGCCCGTTTCCATCTCCCTCCACGTCCACGAACAAGAGCCCTTCCGCATCTAAAGAACAAGCTCACCGATCCAGATTCGTTCCAAATTTTCTACCATTCGTGATAGCCATCAACCACCCATGGAAACAGAACCCTCTCCCCAAGCATTACGAAGGAGCTCTCTTCCAAGATCTTCCTTATCCGAATCCCCTATTCCCATCAGGATCCGTTTGTGTTTGTTCCCAGCAACTTCATCTCTAGCATTTCCATCTCCACGGATTGCGTCCCAGCACCCCTGTTCCGCGTCCGAGTATCCCGTGGCTAGTTGGATGAACTTCTCGATCGCATCTTCACATTCCGATCACCTCCCACGGATAAGTCCCAGCTTGTTCCCTTCTTCCATGTGTTCTTCCCAGCGTGCTCCCATCTGTTTCCATCCAGCAACGTCCCACAGCCATCTGAGATCTTCTTCACACCTCAACCACATCCGCGTATCCCAACATCTTCCCAAATTTTCTCCTGTTCACGTTCGGATATGCCATCCACGCCATCCCCTGTTCAATCTCTACATCCTTATCCAAGACGTGAAGGAGAGAGGGAGGGGAGCAGTCTATATAAAGGAGTTAGGAAGTGAAGACGAAGGCATTCAGAGGGAGGGAGCCGGCTGGTCCCAATCGACTCTTCTCTGAGGCCGAATCACAAGAATAAAGGGTGAGAGAATAGTTTGGGATATTGTGGGAAGAAAAGAGATGAAATGCTAAGGAAGTTCCCACCAAATCCAGTGCAGGGAGAAGACAGAGAAAAGAAGAAGATAGCCGTGATGGGAGTCCTCTACATCGCTGCTGTCACCCACGACTCCATGGAAGGCTGATCTTCTCGCCAGGGCCGGATGCAGCCCAAACAAAGGGCTAAGAGTTTTGTATTTTTGATTTCTATTCTTGGAGTTGTATAAACCTTATTTTGTTCTTAATAAATATTTTATTTCATCTCATATTTAATTTCTATGATTTTAAATATAACGTTTATGCAACTGTTCTTCATGATCACTAAGTTAATAGAAGATCACCCATGCTTAGGAAAGATGCAATGTCCTGCCGCATTAGTTTAGGATAGACATTTCATGCCAACCGAAGATGGATGTTCCTAAATTACTTTTGTGAGATTTTATTTGAATGCTTATTAGGCTTGTAGCCAACTTGCATAATAATCTAAGAATAAATTAAAATACAATTAATCCTTGTTCCGATGTTAATGGTGAATTCCTTGCCCTAGGTTCCCTTAAACTGATATCATTTTAATTGCAATTTTTTTATTAAATTCCTTAGTTTAATTTTCTTCACAAACTCTTCCTTTTAAATATTTTTATTTTTAAGAAAACAACTGTACCCCAATCCCTGTGGATCGATACCCGTAATCACTATCCTACCAGATACGTGCTATTGTGTGGTCTTTAAAGTTGACTATCAACTCTCCACCGAATGGGTTTTCACAAGGTGGAGGGTGTCTGGGTTAGGAAAACATCTACATCCACACCATCTGACCCCACTACTCATCATTCACCTAGCTCTGATCATGACCAGGACCACTCCACAGATCCTTCTACCTTCCCATCCACATCTGGTCCTTCAGTCCCTACTGAGCCATCTACTTCAGCTGGACCCTCTACCGTACCACCACCTCAGCAGCCCCTAGAAGTCAGGATCAGCATTGAGCAGCTTCGGAAGCTGAGAGATGAGATAGTGAGGGAGCTGAGAGATGACATTGTGAGGGAGCTGAGAGGTTCACACAGTGCACCCTCCACTGACGTCATTTCCTCCACAGCAGAGGTATCCATGATGATAGCAGATCTTAGGGAGGAAATGTCAAACATGAGGAGCCTAGTCCAGGGTCAATACTTGAGCCTTATAGCCATAAAGGAAGACACGAGGCAGATGCGAGACAGCATCAGAGAAGAGATGGGAAGGCAGAGTAAAGGAGCGGAAAGGCTTGCAAATGTCGTGATCTTCAAACTTGACTCTATCCAAGAAAGTGTGACCCAACTAGCGGAGACACAGGCTAGGGCAACCTCAGAGATCATCACGCAACTAGGAAATGTATTTGAGGGGATGAGCCTGGTTCTCCGATCTAGCCGACTAAATTTGGGAGCCTCATCCTCCTCAGTGACTAGACGACCCTAGTGTACTTTTATTTTTTTTTGTGATGTACAGTCCTTTGTAGACTTTCTGAAATATATTCCATCTTGTACTTAATACAATGAATAGAGATTTACTTTCAAAAAAACTGTGCCATTTGACTTGTTATCTCTTTCTGTGTTATGTGTTTCTATATTGATTCTTTGATACTTCACCTTTTTGATACGATGACAAAAAGGGAAAGAAAATATGATACTGTGGAGTGATTGATTGTAACCCTATTTGATTTTGATGAGCTCAAAGCATTTGAGTATATCTTATGTTTACTAATGAATTCAATCTAGTGTTTCAGTGAAAATCTTGTAAATTTATGGTTAAGAGTCTCTAGATTTGGTTCAAGACAATTTGGATAAGTTAAGAAGTCTATATGAACCAAAGTCTGAGACTCGAGTCGACTCCTGGAAAGTACGAGTCGACTCCAAGCGTATCAGAAGCATTGGCACAGGCTCGAGTCGACTCCGGAACATTATGAGTCGACTCCGACTAAGAACAGACAGACAAACAGAAAGACCCAACTCAGAACCTGTCAGCGAGTCGACTCCTGAAGTGCGCGAGTCGACTCCGATGCTACCCGAGTCGACTCCAGGGTAGTATGAGTCGACTCCAGGGAGTTACAGACAAAAAGTCAGAGAGCAGTTTTCGGACCCTGAGAGCCAAGTCGACTCCTGAGGAACGCGAGTCGACTCCGATGGTTGGCAGGTCGACTCCAAAGAAAGTGAGAGTCGACTCTCAGTGTAATACAAGGCAAAAGTTAGAGAGCAACTTTCGGACACTGAGGGCCGAGTCGACTCCCGCAAAGGCCGAGTCGACTCCGAGACAGCGCGACCTCAAAAAGACAGAAGACAGTATTTGTGTCTCTGAGACGCGAGTCGACTCCAAGAAAGTTCGAGTCGACTCCAAGGCAGCGCTACTCCAAAAAGACAGAGAACTGTTTTCCGGATACTGAGAGCCGAGTCGACTCCGGAACAGTTCGAGTCGACTCCAAGACTGGACGAGCCAAAAGACAGAAGATCGGGAGTTCGGGCTCTGAGCACCGAGTCGACTCCCAGAATTTACGAGTCGACTCGAGTGAGCCAAGTTGAAGAATACATCCATGGATTCCTTGGCATGAGCCGACTCCAAAAATTCCAAGTCAGCTCCAGACTTTGGGGAGTCGACTCCGGATTAAGTCGAGTCGACTCCCAGTCGAGAAGACCACTTTAATTCAAATCTGGAACAGTTGCCGAGCCGACTCCAGAAAAGCATGAGTCGACTCCTGCTACAGCCGAGTCGACTCCAGATCGCGCGAGTCAACTCCGATCCCAATGGACACATTGTCAGGATGTGCAGAATGTGCAGAACGGCTAGAAAAGTGTGTCTAACGGCTAGTTTCCGTGGGAAATGGCTTAAATAGCCACAGAGGACTGTAGCAAGGGGAGAACGAGAGACTCCATTCAAAGCTAAAGTGATTTTCACCTACCAAAGCCTCTCTAGAGTAAATACAAGAGAAAGAAGGAAGAAGTGCATTGAAGTCCATACTCCCAACGTCTTCTTCGCATTCAAGGCTCCTCATCTGATAGCAAATCTTCTTCCCACTCACGAGGAGATTGCAGAGTTCGAGAAGCCTCCTTCCTCAAATCTAAAAATCTATTTGAGGGCTTCTAACTCTTCTTTAGTTATATTGTTTATATTTGATTTTCAAGAAGCTATTCCTGTATTCTTTATAAACTGTTTTCTTGTCACTTGATTCAATCGAGGGATTGAATCAAGGGTGTAGAGGTTGGTTGGTGAGCCGAGGATAAAACCAACGTGTAAGGGTTCGATTGTGATCCCGGAAAAACAATCGGGTGGTTCTAGTCGGTGAGCCTGGAAAAACCGACCGAGTTCGTTGTGACCTCGTAAAACAACAAGTTGGGTTGTGAGCTTGTAAAACAACCGGCTGTAATCCGAGGGGTTATAGTGTATTCCCAAGTGAGACTTGGGGAGTGGACGTAGGAGCAAGGGTTAGCTCCGAACCACTATAAAAACATTGTGTTTGTGATTGCTTGTGTCTCTCTCTCTTACTCTCATTTCACTCACAGCATATAGCAACTAATTAATCATCTTGCAAAAGTATTAATTAGTCATCCACAAACGTTTTAATTGCAAAATTATTTTAAAACCCAATTCACCCCCCCCCCCCTCTTGGGTTGTCTATCTGGGCAACAAGTGGTATCAGAGCCGGAACTCTTTTACCCTAAGAGTAAAAGATCAAAATGACAACCCTATTTGGATCTTCCCACATTGAGGGCCAGTCCACCCAAAGACCCCCATTCTTTAATGGATCCGACTACTCATATTGGAAGGCTAGGATGAGAATATTTATCCAAGCCCAAGACTATGAGATGTGGACCATTATACTAAATGGACCCTACATCCCATCCATCTATGTAGAGGGTGTCACTATACCCAAACTTGAAAAGGATTGGGATGACAATGACTTTAGGAAGGCACAACTCAATGCCAAAGCAATGAATGTGCTCTACTGTGCATTAGATAGAAATGAATTCAATAGAGTCTCCACCTGCAATTCTGCAAAAGAGATTTGGGATAGACTTGAAGTGACCCATGAGGATACGAATCAAGTCAAAGAATCCAAAATAAATATATTAGTTCATAAGTATGAATTATTTAAGATGGATTCTAATGAAACAATCACCTGCATGTTCACTAGATTTACTGATATTGTCAATGGCCTAAAAAGCCTTGGCAAAAATTATACTAACAGTGAGCTTGTCAGGAAGATTCTTCGCTGTCTACCAAGGTCATGGAAAGCTAAGGTGACGGCAATCCAAGAAGCCAAGGACTTGAACAAGCTTCCACTTGAGGAGCTTCTTGGATCCCTAATGACGCACGAGCTCACAATGAAACAACACAGCGAAGAAGAGTCCACCCATAAAAAAAAGGTAATAGCTCTCAAATCTACATCTTCTAACAAAGACTTGTCTTGCAGTAGCAGCAGTGAAGAAGAAGATCATGAGGGAGATGATGATGAGGCTCTTCTCGTGCGCAAGTTCAGAAAATTCATCAACCGGAAGAAGTCCTTTCATCAAAGGAGAGGCCCCTCAAGTTCCTATCACAAGGATAAGGGTAAGGAAAGGAAAAATGAGGGGATTGGATGTTATGAGTGCAAGAAGCTGGGGCACATCAGAGCTGAGTGTCCCTTGCTGAAGAAGGGAAGAAAGTACAAGAAAAAGAAAGCCCTTGTCTCCACCTTATCGGACTCCGACTCATCATCATCATCATCGGATGAGGAACAAGAAGAAAAGGCCAATTTCTGCTTCATGGCAAATGAAAATGAGGTATCATCCGAAACGCATCTAGATTTTACCTTTGATGAATTGTATGATGCATTTAATGAATTAATGGTTGAATATAAGGCTATAAATCTTAAGAATAAAGAGCTAAAACTAACCAATCAATCTCACCTCCACAAATACGATAAATTAGTTAAGGATAAGGACTCTATCACTAAAGAAAATGTAGAACTTAAAACAAGGAATCAAATGTTGATTCAAAAATCTAATACCTTAACTAAGGATAATGAAAAACTAGCCAAGGAAATTTCTGAACTTAACAAGGATAAACTAACTAAGGAAATTTCAGAACTTAAAAACAATAAACAAATCTTGAACGAGAATCTCACAAAAGAATTAAACACTCTAAAAACAGAAAAACAAAAACTAACTAATGAACTTGAAAAATACAAACCCTTGGTTAAAAAATTTATATATAGTTCTGAAAAATTGAATATGATACATGTTTAGGATATAGTCAACGAGCTGTATTCAATAGAGCTGGTTTAGGATATAAACCTAAAAATAAGCAAAAACTCCTTAGTAATTTCTTTGTTAAAGCAGGGGAGAGTAAAATTAAGAAAATAACATGTTTTTTGCTGTGGAACATTAGGACACAAAGCAAATGTATGTGATTATAGAAAAGGAAAAACTAATAGAAAAATTAAAAGGGTTTGGGTTCCAAAAGGAACCAACATTACTAACCATGAAGGACCCAAGAAAACTTGGGTACCTAAGATTATATGATTTGCTTGTGTAGGAGTGTCTTGCAGCCAAGGTCGACAAAAATTATTGGTACTTGGATAGTGGCTGCTCAAGACACATGACGGGTGACAAGGATCAATTCTTCACCCTTGAAGCTAAGAAGGGAGGTGCTGTGACTTTTGGAGACAATAACCAAGGTCACATCATTGGTATAGGTAAAGTACAAATTATCCCTTCAACCTTTATTGATAATGTTCGATATGTTGATGGTCTTAAGCATAATTTACTTAGCATTAGTCAATTGTGTGATAGAGGTTTTGATGTTTTGTTCAAACCATCACTATGCATCATAACCAACTCAAATGACAATAGTTTAGTTTTTAAAGGAATAAGACGTGGGAATGTGTATGTTGTAGACCTTGAGGATCTTGCCAAACATAACCCATGTTTAGTTGTTAATGATACTAAGGATAATGATGCTAGTTGGTTATGGCACCGTAAATTAGGTCATGCAAGCATGGACACAATATCAAAACTAGTTAAGAGAGATTCCGTAATAGGTTTGCCAAAACTAAAGTTTGAAAAGAATAAAATATGTGAAGCATGTCAATTTGGCAAACAATCAAGGAACTCCTTTAAATCTATAAATTGTGTCTCTACCTCTAGACCTCTAGAACTACTACACATGGACCTATTCGGACCAACTAGAACCACAAGTCTAGGTGGAAATAAATATGGTCTAGTTATTGTAGATGATTATTCTAGATACACTTGGGTCATGTTCTTAGGTCATAAGGATCAAACATTTTCAGTCTTCAAGAAATTTCACAAAGAAGTAACAAATGCTAGAGATACTTCAGTCATAGCTATTAGAAGTGACCATGGAACCGAATTTGAAAATCATTTATTTGATGAGTTTTGTAGTAAAAAGGGGATAACTCATAATTTTTCTGCACCTAGGACACCACAACAAAATGGAGTTGTGGAAAGGAAAAATAGAACTCTAGAGGAAATGGCTAGAACCATGTTATGTGAAAGTAATCTCCCTAAGTACTTTTGGGGAGAAGCCATCAATACCTCATGTCATATATTAAATAGAGTTTTATTAAGACCCATTATAAAGAAAACACCTTATGAACTTTGGAAAAACAGAAAACCAAAAGTGAACTATTTTCATCTTTGGATGTAGGTGTTTTGTTCATAATAATGGAAAAGATAATCTAGGAAAATTTGACTCTAAATCTGATGAGGGTATATTCTTGGGGTACTCTACAACTAGTAAAGCCTACAGAGTCTTTAATAAAAGAACCCTAGTTATAGAAGAATCCATACATGTTGTTTTTGATGATTCTAGTGATATCTCTTCTAGCAAGAGAGTTAATTTTGATGATGATGCTGAAATTCTTGAAGAAAAGATTGATGAGATGACGTTACAAGATGATGAACAAAAATTAATTGGAAATGCATCATCAAGCCAAGAGGATATGATGGATCATGGGCTAACTAAGGCTTGGAGGTATGCTCACGGGCATCCTAAAGAATTGATTTTAGATGATCCATCTCAACCTGTTAGAACTAGAGCATCTCTTAGGAACTTAAATAATCATCTAGCTTTTGTCTCACATTTTGAGCCCAAACATATAGAAGAAGCTGAAAAAGATGTAAATTGGATAAATGCAATGCAAGAAGAATTAAACCAATTTACTAGAAACAAGGTATGGAATCTAGTTGAACGACCTTCTGAATATTCAATTATAGATACCAAATGGATTTATAAAAATAAACTTGATGAAAATGGAATTGTAATAAGGAATAAGGCTAGACTAGTAGCAAAGGGGTATAATCAAGAAGAAGGTATAGATTTTGATGAAACCTTTGCTCCTGTAGCTAGACTTGAGGCAATTAGACTTTTACTAGCATTTGCATGCTCTAAGGACTTCAAATTATTTCAAATGGATGTAAAAAGTGCATTTTTAAATGGGTATATTAATGAGGAGGTATATGTAGAACAACCTCCTGGTTTTGAACAATACCCTAATCATGTATATAAATTGAACAAAGCACTTTATGGTTTGAAACAAGCACCTAGAGCATGGTATGAAAGACTTAGCAAATTCCTACTAGATCATGAGTTCTCTAGGGAAACTGTAGATACAACACTGTTTCTTAAGAAGAAAAACAAAGATATGTTAGTAGTGCAGATTTATGTTGATGATATTATTTTCGGTGCTACTAACAATCGCCTCTGCGAAGAATTTGCTGACTTAATGCAGAGTGAGTTTGAGATGAGCATGATGGGAGAGCTGAACTATTTTCTCGGGCTTCAAATCAAACAATCAAAAGAGGGGATCATCATCAATCAAGCTAAATACATCAAGGAGATGCTTAAGAAGTTTGATATGGAAGGAAACAAGCCAATCAGCACACCCATGAGCTCATCATGCAAATTAGACCAAGATGAATCAGGTAAATCTGTAGATCAAAAGTTATATAGAGGTATGATAGGATCTTTATTGTATCTCACTGCAAGTAGACCTGATATCATGTTTAGTGTATGCATGTGTGCTAGATATCAGTCTAATCCTAAGGAATCTCATCTAATTGCAGTCAAGAGAATCTTTAAATACCTAATAGGAATAAAGAATATAGGTTTATGGTATTCTAAAGATTCTAGTCTGAACTTAATAGGATACACAGATTCAGACTTTGCTGGTTGTAAACTTGATAGAAAAAGCACCAGCGGGTCATGTCAACTCTTAGGAGAAAATTTAATCTCTTGGTTTAGCAAGAAACAAAACTCGGTTGCATTATCTACTGCTGAAGCTGAATATGTTGCAGCCGGGAGTTGTTGTGCTCAAATCATGTGGATTAAACAACAACTTGAAGATTATGGCATTAAACAAGATAAAATTCCCATTAATTGTGATAATACAAGTGCCATTAATCTAACTAAAAATCCAATTCAGCATTCAAGAACTAAACATATTGAGATAAGACATCACTTCATAAGAGATCATGTACTGAATGGTGATGTGACACTTCAATTTGTTTGCACTGATGATCAATTAGCTGATATTTTTACGAAACCCTTAAGTGAAGAGAGATTTAGTGTGCTTAGGAGGGGATTAGGAGTGATTGATCCATCCTAGTGGTGTTCTCCTCTAGTTCATTGATTTTGATGTTTAGATTGTGTTAAAAATAGAGTTTCTCAACTATGATCATCAAATTAGATCATAACTTAGTAAGTGTCTCTGGTTTGGTACGAAAATAGCATGATTTTTAGGTGCATGCCAGAGTTCGAGTCGACTCGAGTAAGTTTCAGAGTCGGCTCATAAGGAGGAGTCGACTCACACACAGATGGGAGTCGACTCGAGGAAGATGAAGCATAAGGGGAGTCGACTCGCACATTGACGGGAGTCGACTCAAGGCCAATGGAAGCATAACGGGAGTCGACTCGCGCATATTTTGGAGTCGACTCGAGGTCGAGTCGACTCACAACTCAGTGGAGTCGACTCGAGGTCGGGATCCGGGTTTTTAACCCTAATCCAAGCGTTTAATCAACACTTCTATTCACCGCCGCCACTGTTCAAAAACCCTAGAGCCGTCTCCTAGATCGTCTCCGACCGTCCTTAGGACTTTTTCCGTCGACCTTTCTCCGTCCATTAGCGTTTTACCCCATTCTAGATCGACCATGCCTCGTAAAGCCGTTGTCCCAAGCCGGAAGAGGCCCCAACCCGCAACCGGCACCGAGCGACGGTCCAAGGCTCGGAACGATCCCGTGAGGCCACAACCTCCGGCTCGTTCCCTGCCGAGGCCCGCTCCCTCGCGTCTGTGCGCCGGGAAGGCGGTCTCCACCTGGAGATACGTCAACTTTGACTATCTCTCCCAGGAGGGCTTCACCATAGGAGAGAGGTTAAGGGCCCAGGGTTTAAA
The DNA here is from genome assembly GCF_009389715.1 of Phoenix dactylifera. Taxonomy (NCBI): domain Eukaryota; kingdom Viridiplantae; phylum Streptophyta; class Magnoliopsida; order Arecales; family Arecaceae; genus Phoenix; species Phoenix dactylifera. The sequence goes on from NW_024067817.1 coordinate 101,203, forward strand.
GTTCTTCTATTCCTTAGATCTCCCCACATACCCAGGGCTAGTTAGGGAGTTCTACGGTACCGTGTATAAGGGCCATGGTGGGATAGAGGGAACGGTAGCCGGTGTTCCATTGTTCATTTCGGAGGATATCATTACTCAGATCCTCCATCTTCCCCAAGTTGGGGTATCTCCTACACATCCAGAGGACAGGACTGAGGCCCTTACGGCCATTTTAGGGTGTCCACCCTAGTCCCCATTAGATGAGGTGTCCGCCAGCTCACTGTCAGTTGAGATGCGGCTCCTCTTGAGTATCATCTCTAAGACCCTCTTCCCGAAGACTGGCCGCTTCGATTTTGTTTCTGAGAGGGACCTAGCCCTTATGTTCTACATCCTCCAGGACACCCCAATCAACTTTCCGAAACTCATTTACAGATACCTATGTGAGCCACTAGATAGGCCTAGGCTCACCCTTCCCTATGGTATGCTGCACACATTGATCTTTAGGAAGTCTGGGATCCCCATTCCTGAGGGAGAACCCTCTCGCGGTCTGCGATGGACAGATCGCATGGGCGAGGAGACCATGCACCGGATGGGCTTTCATAAGGTAGAGGGAACCTGGGTTAGGAAACCATCTACCTCCACACATACTACCAGACACTCCCCCAGTCCTGACCCTGATTCAGACATTCCCACCTTTCCCTCCACCTCAGCACCATCCACCTCTGCCGGACCCTCCACTGCTCCACCTACTCAGCCATTAGAGGTCCGGATATTGTTGGGAACCCGCCCATGCCGCTGATATTTCAAAAAAAAATTCAGATGGCAGCGGTATCGGCATAAGCGGGATCGACGTTCATCGCATGAACGTTGTTTCATGAACCATTCGTAGTTAGATAAGAATTAAAACTTTTAAATGCATTTAGAAGATCAGATCTTCACCTTGTGCGGGTAGATGATCACCGCAAACTGAAGTTCGTGGTCTAGGATGAAGGTTCGCTTGAAGCCGTTCAAGTGCCCGGCCTCTACGGGTATCCACACGAAGCAGTGATCCGATCAAAGCTCTCTTGTCTTCCCGGGGTGCTAGCTCCCTTGCAAAGACTTCTTTTGATGGCTGATTTCCTCTCTTTCAATCAACCCTTGATTGTGCTTGAGAGGAGGAAGAAGAAGGATGAAGAAGAGGAAGAAGAAGAATCCCCACGCAGCCTTCTTTTCTTCCCTGCGTTGGAACCAAGGAAGGAGGCCAAGGAGAGGTGCACGCCTCTTCTTCTTTTCCCTTTGCTGATGGCGGCTGAACCAAGGAAGGGAGAGGGGTGGCCACGGCTTGGAAGAGGAGAGGGAGAGCTCATATAGGGCGCCGACCCCCTTTGCCCCTTTTTATAACCATCTAGGGCTCCTACAATCTAGGAGCCCTAGAGTAATTACCTTTCTCTTCTCCCTTCTCCACATGGAAAAGGGAGGGGCATATTCCCCTCCTCATGGTAAACCCCAATCCACATTAAGTAGGGTTTGAAATGCCCTAATGTGGTCAAGCCCTAATCCAATTAGGCTTAGCCCAAGGGTGAACCAATTAGGATCCAATCTAGGTAAGTCCTAATCCAATTAGAACTTAAATCAATTTTGACTCAATTGAACTCTTCAATCCTAATCCAATTAGGAGTCTTATTGATTCATTAGATTAATAATTAATTGTGACTTAAAAAAACCCTAATCCAAATTAGGACATATTTAATTTTAGTCCTAATCCAATTAGGACTCTATTTGAATCTGAAGTCCTAATCCGATTAGGACTCTAGGAATCCTACTCCAAGTAGGAATCCAATTTTGATTCAAAACTCCTAATCTCATTAGGATTGCAGGAATCCTATTCCAAGTAGGAATCCCAGTCCTACTCCAACTAGGATTCCCAGTCCTAATCCAATTAGGACTCTAGGAATCCTACCCGAAGTAGGATTTGTATTTAAGTCCAATTAATTAATTCCCTTTGTTCCTTCTTCAACCGAATATTAATCGAATTGATTACTCGTGATCCATAATCACTATTCAACCATCGGATCGGTCAATACTTCTAGTGTGTGTGACCCCATAGGTTCTACTCTGACTGGTAGTGAGATATATTATGATCTCTATCACAACATCATTGAAAACTCCTTTCAATGGGTTGGAACGATTCCAACTCAACTCATTAGGGTTTATCGATCATCAAGATAATCCCTATGAGTCCCACCATCCACCAGTGACACCTAGCAGCACGTAGTGGCTACCCAGTAGAATAGAAAAATGAACCTCTAGGTGCAGTTAACGTGTGATACAGTCCTACTATCGTGGATCCCTACAGGACGGAGGTCATGGACAACTCGTCAAACCCCATCGTCTGTCATATGTCAAGATTTATTTGACTTGAGTTCGATAGTGGAAAACTCTTTTTCGACTTTATATTACTGCCCTGGCCAAGGTCTTAGAACTCAGTCTAACAAATCACATAGGATCACTCCTCTTCTATCAAGGTCGATAGATTCCTTGTAGGTGCATACCCTACTCCTACAGTGAACCTACTGCAGCCAATCTACACTGCATGGACCCATATGGCTAGAGACCATGTATGTGTGCAGTCAAACTACAATAACCTCACTGTGAGTAGCCGAAGCACCGCAGGTCAAAGGACCAGTCACACTACTGCAACATCAAGCAAGTCACTGACGAGTGGATAGACATCCAAGTGACTTCTTGTCTTGGTCACGCTCAGTACCCTTGTTCTCTAACAAGCACCTGCACTATCACTTCAGTGTCCCTACACTGTGGACTCAAGTCTCCTCCATCCAAAAGGAAAGTGATCTGTGCACTGATCGGATCGATCACCGTCCTCGTGATGATCCATTGATCAGGAGCATTTAGAAATTAATCACCAATGATACATGGCTTAAATTCTCAACTCTTGAGAATATGCATCATCATCTTATTAATTTCTTGGACGATTCATAGACACATAAATAATATGAATGAAAAGATGTCTTTTATTTATTCAATAATAAATAGTCAAGTACAAAATTATGTCCCTAGAATTAATAATGTGTCAGTCAGATTGGCTTCTAGGGCATACATCTAACAGATATCACCTGAGCAGCTCCGGGAGTTGCGACAGGAGATCGTCAGGGATCTTCGGGACGACCTACTGAGGGAGCTCCGAGGTCCAGCCAGTGCCCCATCTTCTGCATTAGTTCCCTCATTCTCAGTCGTGACCGAGATGACGGCTCATGTGAGGGAGGAGATCTTCAATGTCAGAAGCCTGGTACAAGCCCAATTCTCAAACATGAGCGATATCACAAGCAACACACGAAAGTTGCGAGATAGCATCCGACAGGATATGGGCACTACTAGTCAGGGGGCCGAGCGCTTGGCGAATGTGCTCATCGCCAAGCTGGACACACTCCAGGAGACAGTGACCGAGCTCTCCACGACACACAGCAGGGCCACCTCGACCATTATCAGACAGTTAGAGCACGTCACCAATGCGGTCACCCTACTCATGGAACAACAGTCCAGACTGCCCAAGGGAACCGCATCCTCCTCGAGGAAGCCCTAGTTTATTTTGTTTACCTTGACATGTATTTACTGCTTTACTTATTGTATTCACAAATGTACTTACAGATACATCAATACAATGAGTAGACAGCTTTTCTTCAATATTGTGCACATTGATCTCTACTTGCTTGTGTGTTCTGCTTGCCTCCTTTTTGATATGATGACAAAAAGGGGGAGAAATATTTAATAGATATGTAAAAGGAATCAAAATGAAAATCAAAAAAAAAACTCTTAAAACAAACAATAATTTGTTCTTAGTGGATTTGATACCTCGAGGCTCATTATCTCTCTGTTGGGGCTCCTAATGGAGTAATCTCCAGAATCTATTCAAGGGATATTCGGAGATTAGTGAATCCTACTCAAGAACAAATTGACAGATTTTCCCTCTAAAAACCAAAAATTTCAATTCAAAAGTTTCAATGCACTAAAAAAAAATTCAGAGAATCAAAACAAAGTTGAATGCATATGTTGAGGGGGAGAATCTAAATTTTTAAGAAAGCAAAATCATTAAATATATATAAGCCAAACAATTGATTGTATGATATGAAGGCTTATATAATTCCAAATGAAAGGGGGAGCTTTAACTTCAAAATTTACTGTTTCACACCTTTCAGTTTTGGATAAATCAAATAACTAGACACTTGAATTCATTTTGAAATTTTACTGTAAATTTCCTTTTTGGTTGAGCAATTCACTTAACATATACTCAATATTTTGTCATCATCAAAAAGGGGGAGATTGTGGAGTGATTGATTGTAACCCTATTTGATTTTGATGAGCTCAAAGCATTTCAGTATATCTTATGTTTACTAATGAATTCAATCTAGTGTTTCAGTGAAAATCTTGTAAATTTATGGTTAAGAGTCTCTAGATTTGGTTCAAGACAATTTGGATAAGTTAAGAAGTCTATATGAACCAAAGTCTGAGACTCGAGTCGACTCCTGAAAAGTACGAGTCGACTCCAAGCGTATCAGAAGCATTGGCACAGGCTCGAGTCGACTCCGGAACATTACGAGTCGACTCCGACTAAGAACAGACAGACAAACAGAAAGACCCAACTCAGAACCTGTCAGCGAGTCGACTCCTGAAGTGCGCGAGTCGACTCCGATGCTAGCCGAGTCGACTCCACGGTAGTATGAGTCGACTCCAGGGAGTTACAGACAAAAAGTCAGAGAGCAGTTTTCGGACCCTGAGAGCCGAGTCGACTCCTGAGGAACGCGAGTCGACTCCGATGGTTGGCAGGTCGACTCCAAAGACAGTGAGAGTCGACTCTCAGTGTAATACAAGGCAAAAGTCAGAGAGCAACTTTCGGACACTGAGGGCCGAGTCGAGTCCCGCAAAGGCCGAGTCGACTCCGAGACAGCGCGACCTCAAAAAGACAGAAGACAGTATTTGTGTCTCTGAGATGCGAGTCGACTCCAAGAAAGTTCGAGTCGACTCCAAGGCAGTGCTACTCCAAAAAGACAGAGAACTATTTTCTGGATACTGAGAGCCGAGTCGACTTCGGAACAGTTCGAGTCGACTCCAAGACTGGACGAGCCAAAAGACAGAAGATCGGAAGTTCGGGCTTTGAGCACCGAGTCGACTCCCAGAATTCACGAGTCGACTCGAGTGAGCCAAGTTGAAGAATACATCCATGGATTCCTTGGCATGAGCCGACTCCAAAAATGCCAAGTCAGCTCCAGACTTTGGGGAGTCGACTCCGGGTTAAATCGAGTCGACTCCCAGTCGAGAAGACCACTTTAATTCAAATCTGGAACAGTTGCCGAGCCGACTCCAAAAAAGCATGAGTCGACTCCTGCTACAGCCGAGTCGACTCCAGATCGCGCGAGTCGACTCCGATCCCAACGGACACATTGTCAGGATGTGCAGAATGTGTCTAACGGCTAGAAAAGTGTGTCTAACGGCTAGTTTCCGTGGGGAATGGCTTAAATAGCCACAGAGGACTGTAGCAAGGGGAGAACGAGAGACTCTATTCAAAGCTAAAGTGATTTTCACCTACCAAAGCCTCTCTAGAGTAAATACAAGAGAAAGAAGGAAGAAGTGCATTGAAGTCCATACTCCCAACGTCTTCTTCGCATTCAAGGCTCCTCATCTGATAGCAAATCTTCTTCCCACTCACGAGGAGATTGCAGAGTTCGAGAAGCCTCCTTCCTCAAATCTAAAAATCTGTTTGAGGGCTTCTAACTCTTCTTTAGTTATATTGTTTATATTTGCTTTTCAAGAAGCTATTCCTGTATTCTTTATAAACTGTTTTCTTGTCACTTGATTCAATCGGGGGATTGAATCAAGGGTGTAGAGGTTGGTTGGTGAGCCGAGGGTAAAACCAACGTGTAAGGGTTCGATTGTGATCCCGGAAAAACAATCGGATGGTTCTAGTCGGTGAGCCTGGGAAAACCGACCGAGTTCGTTGTGACCTCGTAAAACAACAAGTTGGGTTGTGAGCTTGTAAAACAACCGGCTGTAATCCGAGGGGTTATAGTGAATTCCCAAGTGAGACTTGGGGAGTGGACGTAGGAGCAAGGGTTAGCTCCGAACCACTATAAAAACATTGTGTTTGTGATTGCTTGTGTCTCTCTCTCTTACTCTCATTTCACTCACAGCACATAGCAACTAATTAATCATCTTGCAAAAGTATTAATTAGTCATCCACAAACGTTTTAATTGCAAAATTATTTTAAAACCCAATTCACCCCCCCCCCCCCCCCTCTTGGGTTGTCTATCTGGGCAACAGATACATTGTATGTAAAGGGAATCACTAAACAAGAAACTTTTGATAAAAGCAAAATATGATTTGTTCTTAGTGGATTCGATACCTCGAGGCTCATTATCTCTCTGTTGGGGCTTCTCAAGGAGTAATCTCCAGAATCTATTCAAGGAATATTCGGAGATTAGTTGAATCATACTCAAGAACAAATTGTCAGATTTTTTCTCTAAAAGTAAGAATTTAAGCTCAAAAGTTTCAAAACATTAAAAGAAAATTCAGAAAACTTGAACTAGACTTAAACAAAATTGAATGCACATATTGAGGGAAAGAATCTGAAATCTTAAGAAAACAAATTCATTAAACATATATAAGCCAAACAATTGATTGCATGATTTAAAGGCTTATATAATTCCAAATGAAAGGAGAAGCTTTAATTTCAGGATTTACTGATTCATACCTTTCAATTTTGGATAAATTAAATAACTAGACATTTGAATTCCTTTCAAAACTTTACTATGAATCACCTCTTGGTTGAGCAATTCACTTTACAAATACTTAATGTTTTGTCATCATCAAAAAGGGGGAGATTGTGGAGTGATTGATTATACCACCATTTGATTTTGATGAGCTCAAAGTATTGAGTATATTTCATGTTGTACTAATGAATTCAATCTAGTGTTTCAGGCGAATATATGTGAATTTATCTTTAAGAGCATCGAGCCTTGGTTCAAAGTAATTTGGCTAAGTGATAGAACTCAATTGAACCAAAGTCTGAAGCTCGAGTCGACTCCGGAAGATTGCGAGTCGACTCTAAGTGTTTCAGAGGTTCTGGCACAATCTCGAGTCGACTCCGGTACACTACGAGTCAACTCCGACTGAGAACAGACAGAAGAACAGAAAGGTGAATTTCAAACCCTGTCACCGAGTCGACTCCGAAGATTTCGAGTCGACTCCGATGCTTGCCGAGTCGACTTCCGACGGTTCCGAAACGACTCCAAAGGGTAACAGACAGAAAGACAGAACGATGGTTTTTAGACCCTGTTACCGAGTCGACTCCGATGTTTGGCGAGTCGACTCCCAGAGGAAAGCAAGTCCAAAAGGCAGAGAACCATTTTCGGAGACTCTGAGAGCCGAGTCGACTCCAAGTGCTCCAAAGTCGACTTCCAAGTCAGCCGAGTCGACTCCAACAAAGTGCGAGTCGACTCCGAGGCAGTTCAGATCAACAGACAGAGGATCGGCTTTTCGGACTCTGAGAGCCGAGTCGACTCTAAGAAAATTCGAGTCGACTCGAGGAAGAAAAATAGAAAGATGGGTTTCTGGAACCCTGAGAACGAGCCGACTTCTAAGTGCCCGAGTCATCTCCAGATGTTGACGAGTCGAGTCCAGTTTGGTCCGAGTCGACTTCAGAACGGGACAAGCACTTTAATACAAATCCTGAACAGTGGACGAGTCGTTTCCTATAAAGGGCGAGTCGACTCCAGTAACAAGCGAGTCGACTCCAGATCGCACGAGTCGACTCCGATCCCAACGGACATATTGTCAAGATGTGCAGACTGGACAGAACGGCTCCAAATCTGTTCCTAATGGCTAGTTTTCGAAAGGAACCCCTTAAATAGCCACAGTGAACAGTAGCAGATAACAAGAAAGCTATTCCATTCAAGTAAAAAGATATTTCCACCTACCGAGAGCTTCTCAAGAGTAAATACAAGCAAAAGAAGGAAGAAGTGCATTCAAGGCAATTCGACCAGTATTTTCTTCGCATTCAAGGCTCTCCTGCTATCCTCAAATCTTCAACTCTTTTAGAGGAGACCCAGAAATCAAGAAGCCCCTACTTTCCAATCCAAAATCTGTTTGAGGGCTTCTAACTTTACTTTGCATTTATTGTTTTCACATCTGCTTGTTTAGAAATTTTCTCTGTGAAATCCCAAACTCTATTTTCCTTACTTGATTCAATCAGAGGATTGAATCAAGGATTGTAAGGTTTGTTGGTGAGCCAAAGTTAAAACCAACGGTGTAAGGATTTGATTGTGATCCCGAAAAAACAATCGGATGGTTCTAGTCGATAAGCCTGTGAAAACCGACCGAGTTCGTTGTGATCTCGTGAAAACAACAAGTTAGGTTGTGAACTTGTAAAACAACCGGCTGTAATCCTAGGGATTATAGTGAACTCCCAAGTGCGGCTTGCGGAGTGGACGTAGGAGCAAGAGTTGGCTCCGAACCACTATAAAGTCCCTTGTGTTTGTATTGATTAATTGTCTCTTCCACTCTCTCCATCCACTACATCTAGTAATCTATTTAATCTACTTGCAATAGATTTAATTAATTACTCATTAAGTTTTAATTTGTCAATAATTAATGAAAACCCAATCCACCTCCCCCTCTTGGGTTGTCTCCTTGGGCAACAATATTTTTAGCTTGGTTTTTTCCGCTATGGGCCCTAATCCCCATAAACAAAGGTGACACCGGGGGTGAACCGGTTCTAGTGCCTGCTTCTACTGTCGACCTTGGTCAATGGTTTGGGGAATTAAAATGTTCACGAGGCCATCTGAAACAAGGCGGTGGGTGACATTTGCATGGGAAAAGGCATGGTTTAGCTTTCTGGGTTATTGTAATCTAACTTGCCTGTAAAAGTGAAAACAGACAATCAGAGCGATTGTCCTACGGCCTACGGGCCTAAATGGGTAATTCGGATTTGGGTCGGATTGGATCGAGTCATTAGATAAACGATCTAAAATTGACCCTTAAAAAAAAGGATCAGATCGAGTCCAAGTCGAATTGAGATTCAATAAATCCAGACCCGACCCAAAAATAGAACGAATCCAATTTTAAGACCCGACCTAGCCCTGTGGGTCCTCCAATTTGGATTGGGTCAGATCTAAGCGGGTTGGGTCGGGTCGGGTCATAGGTCTATCCGACCAGCCTTAGCTGCTTGTATATGATATCATGTTGAGATACCTTTCATTCTTATGGAAAGAGTTTTTTATGAATATGCGGTAGTTTTTGTGACCCCCGGCTCGTGATTTCGGGTCAGGGGGCATAACATTTACACACATAAATAGAACAAGAATATCATAGCAGGCCAATAGTGTAAGCCCATTATTTTGTCTACTAAGCCCATATCACATGCTTGATATGGTGATACCATTGCATGGGTCCCAGGATTGCCATTGTTGTTCAGTTTTACCGGTCATACAACATTTTTCAGCAGAGCCTGTTGTTCCAACATTGTGATTACCCTCTATTAGAAACAAGAGGTGAAGCTATCAAATACACGTCCAACAATCAAAATGACAGCACCAAGATTGACGTCATAAACAATCATACAGAAGTACTTTCATGGTAGAAAGGCATTCAATCAAAACCCTTCATAACACCTGTATTTCATCAATTTTTTTTTTTTGCGGACACATTTTTTTAAATATTAAAATTTATAAAAATAATTTTTTAAAATTAATATTTGTATATATATTTTTATAAAATATTTATTTTGCATGTATACCTTTTTTTTTTCCTTACATATATGCCCACACTATATAACATTGTTAAGAAATTAACAGTTTATAATTAAAAATGATTGAAATACCTTAATGTATAAACATGCACAAAAAAAAAAATTATAAAAATATACATACAAATAGTAATTTTGCAAGAATATTCATACAATTTTATATATTTAGAAAAATTTATATGCAAAAAAAATCTAATTTTATTTGTCTACTTTAACTTGTTTTAACACTTGGATTTTAGTTTGATGCCCCTCCTCAATTAGATAACAAAAAGAGTTAAAAGAAACTTCTTTCACTAATCAAGAGATTATTCTACATTGTTCTTCATCATTCATAACTATTACCATATCTTATTTTATCGAAACATAGTTTGTAATATTTATTATTATAGATGCATGTATAAGGACATATATTAAAATATAGAAATAATTAGAATCAAAGCACACAATAAATTGCAACAATTAAGCTTTCTTGATATTGTTGTGCAAATAGATGGAAGAACAAATTAATCATCCCTAAGCAAAATTATTAGACTTCGGAACCCTTTAAATTTATTAACAACCTTGATGACCATGCGATAAAAGACCACCTCGTTGTGTACCTTAAACCACTTTTTTTTGAAACTTCGATTTTTTGGAAGAAGAAAAGATTTAGTATATAAAGCCCATCTTGTCATAACAATTTTAAATCAACCACCAACATGCACACGAAAAATTTTCTAGCTCAAAAAGATAAATATTGCAAATCTCTCACAATACTTTTTTTTAAATAATTTATAAAGCTAAAAATAGGATCTGACCAATTTCATGTAAAATAGAATCCAATGAAAAAAGAACTATGGTTGCAATAAGGACTCAAATTTCAATGGCGAGAACTCTAACAAATGAAAGAAAAGACTGCCTATGGTGAAGAAGAAAGTCGAAGGAATAGTTTTGATTCTGGATAGTGTCAAAGAGAAGGATAAAGAGATTAGAAAATTTCTTAAAGAATGTAGAGATTAATTTCCAGCAAGATCTATTAATCTATTACCCACTTCAGAGAAAAAAATAATTTTAATTAATTTTTAATTTAAATAAATATAATTTTGGCTAATCACGCCATCTAAATCGCTATGTCAAAAATATTCATAAAAAAATAGTGTTTTGTAAGAACATACATGTAAATATCAATTTAGAAGAGTATCCATGCAAATTCTAATTTTTAAAAAAATATTTAAGCAAAAATTTAATTTTTTTTGTATAGATCCTTCAAAAATACTCTCTAAAATTGCTATTTACATATATACACTTATAAACATTTTTTTTCTTTTCATGTTTTATCCATTATATTTTTGCCATTTCAATTTTAAACCGCTATATTCTTAACAACATTAAATGATATAGACACATGTAAAAAAATACAAAATAAATATTTTATAAAAATATACATGCAAATAGCAATTTTAAGAGAATATTTATATAAATTTCAATATTTAGGAAGGTATGAGAGTAAAGAACCCTCTCATAAAATACCATGCATTAGTTTAAGTAGCAGATGTTAGGGATCTCATTGCAACAACCGGAAAACAAACTGTATGGCATTTGGAAGCCAACCAAGACATAAATGAAGCGTTACGAACAGATTCTAAAACAGGAATAATTACACATCACCATGACAACTCAAATCATTAACCAGATACCATATACCTCTTTGAAGGGTGAGAAACAGAAGCTTCCATGATAAGATATCAAAAACCATGGATGCCTGATGAGCTGGTAACAAAAATATTAGAACATAAAATAACAAAGGTAATGTATATAACAGCTCCAACAAGAGACAGCAGTATTTACATCTTTTTATCTTTCTTCCCCTTGAGAAAAAGAATTAGATCTTTTAGACACGGATGTTTGTTTCAGACAACCTAATGACAGCCACCATCCCTCTTACAGCAATTTTAAAATTCTGCTGTACAAAATAACCTGTAAAAACCCCAACATATTTTCATTCCCAATATAAAGACGACCAGAATGAACCACTGGTGTAAACCTACATGAATACAACTCTCTAGAGAATGGTAGCAAATATATCCCTCCCTTTCCCATTTCCCACCCCCATAAACACCCGCCACCGCGGGAAGGAGCCAAAAACCAAAATATATTGTCAACTATAAGCACAACAGAGAGTACTCTCCCCTCATGACTGCATTAAATCTAACTGCGGTTGCATAATGGAATGGAGCATCTACAGGTCACAGCCAGAAAGGTTTCTCCAAAAAAGTAATGCCACTATGCTGGTACTATTTGACACGGAATTCATGCCGAAATATGGTGAGATTCTGAGTAAATTTGTCTCTGTTCTTCGAATCCAAACTTCTTGTGACATCAGCCATCAGCTTATCAAAACATAATGAAAGGCGTTGCTGTTGATCCGACGGCTGCATATAAGCAAACAACATTTTTGTCAGAAAACAAAATGAGCAACTTGACACCAGTAGATGCACACGATTCTTAAAAAAGGAAGAAAATAGATTGCTTGGAATTGTATGTCTCGATAATTAACGGTCTGGTTGCAAGGAGAACCTCATTGAAAACTACTTTATGAATTCTAGGGCCTGCTTGGTATTGCCTTTGTTTCTGTTTTTGTTTTCAAAAAACCAAGAAAATTGAGCTAGACTGAATGCAACTACATAAGGAAATGCATTTGTTTTTCAAATAGTTTTATAAAACCTTTAGAGATTTTGGCATCACAGATTTATTGCTTACAAAAAGTGAAAATAAAAGCAAGGAATGGCAGAATTTCCATGTAGATGTCGTCTCCAACATGAATCTCTAGACAGTATTTCACTTATTTGTAGGGAAACAAGAACCCAAAACAACAACAATACCACAAAAACAACCATACCAAAGAGGCCCCAAGTTTCTGTTTGTTTCAACAGAAAATTGAAGCTTTGGAAGGCTTATTTCTAGTTCTACAAACAAGTATTTACTTTTCCATGAAAAAGCACATTCGTTTTCATGAATTTCCTTGCAACCAAACATACTAAACGAAACAACTTTTTATACCAAAAACAAAGAAAATAAGAAGATTTAAGAATTTTAACATAATTTCCAGCAGTATCTTTTCAAACATCAAATGAAATATCTCGCATTGTAATTAAAAAAGACAAGAACCTGAGAGACAAAATCTTCACGTCCTAAAATCTAGTTCTTTGCCGCTTAAACTAGGCCTTAACTAGAGGCTAAAAAAATAATAATAATAAAAGAAATGTGCTAACATTTACAAACAAGTGGTCTGATAGCTGATCAAGGACAAGGAAAAACACAATAGTACAAATGATCAAAAAAGGTGGAAATTGATGCTAACCTGTGAAGCCAAGATCTGTACTCTCAAATCACTGAACATCTGCAGGTGCAAAATACGTAAAGTCAGCAAAGAATCCAGGCAAGGACAGGATATAATACAAAAAAATCATTTGAGATAGCAGGTTTCAGAATAACCAAATACAGAACTAATCTGAACATTTGCATAAAAGAAAGTTTACAAAACATAGTGCCTTAACCATAAAACATCTTATATGGCAGATGAAGATAGGTCAAGAAAAAGAATAAACATGGAAAGACATACAAATGATATGATTATGACCATCTTGTCCAGTGATAATAAAGGATTAAAAGTCTCAATTACCTCAGTGACTATTCTTCAGTAAGAAATAACACAAAGAAAGTGCCCACACTTATAATGTTATACATCTTTTATAACAAATGATGTAGAACAAGAAAAATTATAAACGTTCAATAATATACATAGCATACAACCATGACCATCATGCTCCAGTGATGTTGATGGATTAGATTAGCAGTCTCAATTATCTCAGCTACTATTCTTCAAAAAGAAAGAATACAATGGAAGTGCCTATACTTGTATGTCTTAGCAAGTTCCAACTTAAAACTGCATGTCTGTCTTCACTAATTCTTTACCAATAATCAGGAACATGACCAAATAGAGACCTCCGCTAACTACATCAAGACTTACAAGGCCATCACTAAATATAGGTTTTCGTTAAAGGCTTGAAAGCTACACAGATGCAATTTGTACAATATGGAAGGCCATGTATATCATAAAAAGAGTACGATCATCTTCAGATAAGGAGAGATAAGGAGAAACATCAATTTATGGCTAAACTGGAAAACCGTGACATCTTGTTAACTTGGAACCACAAATGTTGACTTTTATGGAAAACAAGGAAGCTGAGTTGGAGGTTCAGGCATCCATATTTATGCCACGTCCATACAGTAAGATCCTTTTTATTATCACAAACATAATGAACCATGCAAAACTCAAAAACTGTGGTTTATAGTAAAAGCAACTCTCTACTTTTTTATCTAAGGGGTAAGACCGCCTCTCTACTCCATCCAGCCAATTATGATCTCATTACACAAGTCATCCTAGCAAATCAAACACTATTACACTTCCATCTCAACATTCTCATGTATACCATGATCATCCTATTTACATAGAACCTCTTTACTACTGCAATAGATGTATTTAAGTCACTAGGCATGCATCAGTCACATAAGATCCAAAAATCACCTCTCCATTTTATCCATCCAAATGTAATCCTATAACAAGCCTTACCAATCTCTCCATTCTTCCCCACAATTTATCCCAGGTCGATCACAATATGTTGTATATGGCTCGTTCACTTGAATAAGATTTCATTTCTAGTTCCATTTTAATAGCAGTCCATATACTCTATTTTGAGTTAGTAATTTTAATATTAATAACTTAAAAGGTTTCCTCCATGTCCCAACAGAGCATAAATTCCATTCACCTTCTCACAACTACCATTATGTGACCTACAAGTTATTTAACCACATTACAGCTGAAAAATTAGAAGTTCATCTATGATTAGTTTAAAAATATTTGGGCCTAGTGTTCATTTATGTTACAATCCAAAGACATTGACACCTGTTCTGCTACTCCATTATAATGATTAATCCAATTTGATGAAGACTATGAGCCATGAATCTTTTCATAAAGAAGCATAAACTAGCCTCCATTTTTGACCTTCCTGATGTGAAACCAAATTGGTCCCTCAAGGTTGGTGTTACCTTCCCCCCCCAACCCCCATCTTTGTTCCATAACCCTTTCCTATACCCTATAGGCCATTTTTGGTTGTCAGGAATGGGAATCAGGAATTATTTTCCAAATCTAGAAATCTATTCCTGTGAATTATAGGGAATGATTAACTTGGTTCCTATGTTAGGATAAGTATAGGTAATGACTAGGAATAAAGCAAATTTGGCATAAAATATAATATATTATTAATATAATTAAAAATTAATATAACATATATTATTTAATAAAAATATCAATATTCTAATATTAACATCAATAAAGTACAATAGCGTTATTAAAACATAATTGTCAACCATTTTTCATCTCATATTCTATCTCTAAAACCTGAGTAACCACTTACAAATATCTTATTCACCTCTATATTTCCTTGCAGTGACCTACGCATAATAATGTAAATAATAAATAAATTTCTTTTAAACTATAACTAATCCTTTTTTGATGCAAAAATTTACATTGTTCTCCATCCACTAACATTATTTTCCATCCAAACATATATTAGCATGTAATGTTAACCATGTTCCTTGGACTAATCTTACAATTTAGTTTCATACGAGTTTGAAATAGTGATTTCCATGTCATCACCCCTCTTCTAACTCTCCACTCTTTCTTGTTAACCTTCCAATTCTCACAGTAGCAAACACAATCATTATCAAGCATCATTCCCTACCTTTGCTCCATTTGAATGCTGGAACAGAACTTCTTGTCCTCTTGTACTTTGTACCACTTCCATCAAGAATAATCAAATTACCAAAGTCAAGTCATGGCATGTTGTTTATGGATGGCTTAACTAACCCTTGCCCATTTCTCACCATCATCAAGTCACACGATGTTGTCTAATTCATTTGTTAGCAAAACAAGGCGAAGTTGTTACTTGTTAGACACAGCATACAGCCAACCTTTATATATTAATGAGAGAGGGATTTTTGAGTTTACTATTGATTCCCATTTTTGGAGGAAGATAAAGTTTATCGGTTGCAGACTTGTAGTAAGCTGCATAATCTAACGCAAATATTGAGTAATGATTTAAGAAATAAATCTTTCATGTCATAATAGTTACACCAAAGGAAACTATTAGATTATGCCAAATAGAAAGAACAAACATTTTTTGCAAAATATATAATAACTAGTCATTTATCCATTCATCCAAACAGCCAAAGTTCCTCCAATTTAGTGGTCAAAACCAACCGAACATATATAGGCATATAAAAAGCCACAATCTGGCTGACATACTTCGCTCGGATGAACTTGGTTGCTTGGAGGACTAAAAAAGAGGCCCACATCAAAACTTTATGGATGAAAAAAATGAGACCATAAGGTACACAGACAAACTAGTTTGCTTTTCATTAGTTAAGAGCATTCCAACAAATAAAACTTCAGCACTTTTCAACTTCCTAGAAAAAAAACGTATGAATCCCATACAGATATTAACTAGATAATGCAAAGAATTGTTGCATGAATAAAATTCATAAAATTCAAAATGCAAACAACATCAGTTTAACTCTCATTCAAGACTGTTTATCCATAAATTATGACATAAATATGCCAGCATCCAATTCATGAATTCTTCTGCACAAAACGAATTTCTAGCATAGAGCATATATACAATATAAAAACAACAACAGGTGCAAGATACAAATCAACGAAAGTCACCTGTTCACTAATAAGAATTAAGCTCAGCATTGGTCTGCTAAGACTCCACTGATTTCCACAATCTTCAAATAAAACTATCTCAAACAGTGTCTTGAGTATCTGTTCAAAAAATGGAAAAGATATATTAGTGCAATGGAAGGAATGGAAAAAGCAAGCTAAGGATATTACACAAAAGAAGGTAGCTTGAATGTAAATAAGCATTCTGTATCCAACTATGTTAGTGGTATTTATGCTCTAACAATGTACTACATAAATTAGATAGTAATTTTTAAGCAAGTATTAGATATAGTAAAAGGTGGTCTACCATAAATCTCCAAGACAGACACGCGGCGGGTGGGTGGGTGGGTGGGGACAGAAAGAGAGTGAGTGAGATAGTAGGGCAAATTGTGGTTCTGCAGAATATGCAGAAAGGAAACAAGTATAGTGCAACATTACATTCTATGCTGAAAAAACATTTGTAATGTAAAGCTCTCATAGTAGAAAAATGCATGTTTTCACTAAATGTTTTCAAAAACCCAAAAAAGATAAAAATATCCAACAATAGCAAAACCAGAGCAAGCATAATGCAGCATTCTATTAAATGATAGATTTAGTTTTGCGGATAGAAATTTGTTGGGAGATTCGATCCTAGCGTTTGCCGTGGCTAACAACCTCGCAATTGCAAACACATATTGCAAACACATTTTTTAAGAAGAAAGATGAGCATTTAGTAACTTTTAACAGTGGATCAAATTTATCACAAACAAATTACTTTTTATTAAAAGAAGAGAAAGATGAACATGTATCGATTCTAAAGTAATACAATGAGAAAGTTTAGCATAACATAGGTTGCAAAGTTCGCCATCTTAGTATCGACCCCGTACGAGTATCATCCTATTAATCTTTGATTTATACACCAAGTGCAAGAAAAAAGAAAATAATCTAAAAATTTGAATATTATATATTTTAGGAATAAACTATTAAGGAAGGAAATTGGAATTTAAGGATTGAACTAAATAAAAAAGCAGGAGCAAATGGCTAATTGTGGTAAGAAGGCAGCAAAAGATGTTTTCGAGGAATCAAAAGAGAGAAGATATACAATAAAGAAACTTTGCTATGGAATAATGAGGTACAAGAGACAATTGAAATTTAAAAAAAAAAAAAGATTGTTCTAAATAATGGCAAAAAAACAAATGATGGTAAGGATTTTATAAGATCTCAAGAGACCAAGAAAAATGCAAAAATTCTATGAATGCAAAACATGTAGCATACGATAATTTACATATCAGCTTGGGTTCATAAGGTGAGAATAAAATTTATCGAATAGTTAAGCTAGAGAGGAAATCTAGATACATTGATAAGTTAGATGCATTAAAAATGAGGATAACAGGATATTAGTGAAGGATGAGGAAAATAAAGAAAGATGGAGATAGTATTTTGAAATTTATTAAATGACAATTCTAATAAAGAAAACTTTATTGAAAAAGTAAAATTAGGGCATAAAGGTTGTGGTCATTCAATTCACAAAAGTGAACCGGAGAGAGCTTTGACAAGAATGTAAAAAGATAATTGCATTAAGGCCCAATAAAATATCTTGAGATTTGGAAAATCATCAAAGATATTGGGTTAAACTGGCTTAATAATTTACTTAATGAAATTTAGAACTAAGAAAAATCCAGATTATTGGAGGAGAAATATTTTAGTAATTGTCATAGGAATAAATATGATGTCCAAAATTATTTTAATTATCAGGGAAATAAGTTTATGAGTCACTATAAAATTATGAGAAAGGATAACTAGACCTAGATTAACAAAAGTAACAAGTACATCATATAACCAATATGGATTTATGCCTGAAAAATTAATCACGGAGGCTATCTTTTTACTTAGACAATAGATTGAGAATTATAGAGAAAAAGGAAAAGTCTGCATATGATCTTCATTGACTTAGGGAAAGCATATGGTGGATTTTCAGAAGGAAAGGCGTCCATAAAATTTATAATGGAATAATTGGAGAATGTAGTGCTGGAGAATTGATGTGTTATGAGTTACTACATAAGTATAGTTACAATTACTATAAGCTTGCAGGATCAACATTAAGTCTATAGCTTTTTGTTCTACTTATAGATGAACTTCTAATATTCAAAAACATGCATTCATGGTATATATTATTTGTGGATGATATGGTGATGGTTGATGAAAAGAAAACTAGATTAAATACTAAATTAGACTTACGAAAGAAAACTTTAAGAATAAGGTATAAAGATTAGTAGAATAAAGATAGTATATGACATGTAAATTTGGTGAGAATGAAATGAAAGTACAATACCAAATAATATTGATAACCAAGAGATACTATAAAGAGGTGAATTTTGTTACTTAGGATCTACTATACAAAATAGAGAGAAAGATGGAGATATATGTAATAGAATTTGAGCTAGTTGATTGAAGTGGAAATGTGCTTCTAGAATAATATGTAATATGCGTACATTTTAGAGATTTAAGAGAATTGTTTATAAAACAATAAGGCCTGCCATATTGTATAGCTCAGATTGTCAAGCAATAAAGAAAAAAAATGAAAATAAGTTGAATGTAGTAGCAATAAGAATGTTAACATGGATGTATGGTAAAACTAAGAGAATAAAATAAAAAATAAATAATTTTGAGGAGCTATAGAAGTCGCATAAATTAAGAACAAAATTATGCAAATTCGATGGAGATGGTATGGACATGTACAAGAAGATCCGAGGAGGCTCTAGTAAGGAGAGGTATTTTAATCTGTTGAAAGTGGTAAGAAAAGAAGTGAAGATCTAAGATAACACAGATAAAGGTTGTCAGGAAGGATGTGGATAAAGTTAGAACAATATCAGAGGTAGCCATAATGAGGATCCATAAGGCGGATCCAAATAGTTGGAAAAAGACTTTATGATTATGATTATGATAATGCTTCGTTCTATTCTATGTTGAAAAACTTCATATGCCAAAGCTCCAATACTAGCAAAGCATGTCTTTACTAAATGTTGTCAAAAAATCAAAGCTCAAATACTTTATGGATCTTCATACTCATAATAACACCTAGACTTACTTCAATCCTCTTAAGGCTAAACACTTTGAATGCTTCATCTTAATGCAATTGTTAGCAATGTTATGTGGATTTGCCAGTCTAACTAAGAAGGGGCGTTTCAACATGTATCAACAACTAGAGACTGCTCATCCATGTCACATATACACAGACAAGGGAAGTGGTGGATAAAGGCTAACAAATAGGGGAAGAAGGGCAAAAAGAAGAGCAATGGAGAGATAGAGGGAGAGACCAATAACTACACTGATGTTGCCAAGGTTGGACACCCACCATTGCTACTGCCATCACTGCCACCTCTATTGGCGCTCACTACTGCCTCTTGCTGCATCAAATGCAATCCATCCTTGCCACTGCACGAGCAATACTCTTGTCCTAGATGAAAGGAATGGAGAAAGGAGATGAACAAATGCAAGGGGTTCTAATGTCGTCTGTATTAGGAATAGCAATAGGTAGGGTACCCGCAAAATTTGCCCTAACCATGTAGGAACTCGTTTAAAATCCTGACACCCAAACCCATCCAAATCTAATTCAAAATTTGCCCAAAAATATCCCAAACCCATCACATCAAAAAAGGTTAAATCCATCGGGTATCTGAAATCGCCTGGTTAATCTTTATTCGGATTGGGTTATTCGGACTAGTTCGGGTACCAGACCAAGAATTACAAAAAAATAAAAAATAAAAAAAGGATGAAAGGTAAAGTGGACAGAGGGACCTTTGTATAATGACCTGGATATATAACTAATATCAAGTAAAAATCAATAATACACCAAACTTCTAATTCGACCTTTAACAAACAACTATAATCTATAATATCAATATTAAGTCCATAATCCCTTCATCCCCCTATTGTGTATATATTTTTATAAATTTTTATAAAATATATATATATATATTATATATAATCAGATTCAAATAGCGGTTACCTGAGGGTCAAAGATGCTCAGCATAATTTGAAAGAAAAAAGAAAGGCAGTTGCAGCCCCGAGGGAGAGAGTAAAAGAGTTAGTTCACTAAGAGGCCAGGGAGAGCAATGATGACAGTTCTAATGATCATGGATTTGGTTTCTAGGGAAAAAGTAGAGGATATGAGACCACGTTCATGAAACACTTCCGTAGGGTGGTCTTCGATTCACTGGTGAATTTCAGTTTACATATGCTACATAGAATATGGACCATAGTGCACAAGCTGGTAGAGCCCACGAGAATATGATTACATATAGGAGACGGTCTCCTCGAGATCATTCAGGAGAACATGATGCAACTGCAAATGACCTTACACGTGAAGTAGGATCCATAGACATATCAGATTCTAAGTCGCATTTTGGATTCTATTAAACGCAACCATAGGAATCCTATGATCCATACATATATGGATATGGTGCATCTCAAGCATCATCTTCTAGTGGCTATTATCCCATAGCTTAGAGCACCTTACCGGTCCGATTTTGCTACTAGCATATTCGGATGAGTCCCTCTACAACCGTATTATCAGCTAGAGGACACCTCTTAAAGCCAGAACTTCAGTGAGATATCCGAGATTGGTTATAACCTAGAGCACTACCTTACAAGATGAGCATACAAGACTACAACACTGCTTATTTCGAAAAGTTGGTTCATTTGCCTCATGACTGTATTAAACATCCGGATATCTACGGAAGATTGCCACTTGATAAGATTCTAGATATCGATAAGTACGTTATACTTTAAATACATGCAATTGATTGTATCATTATATGTTTTGTATCTTACTTATTAATTTTAAAATATTTCAAATTTTCGCTAGCATGTGAAGCCAAGATTGCTGATTTTTTCTTTACATTTGGTGTCAGCCCAATGCTAACGAAAAAGGCTAGGAGTAGCAAACGCAATGACACAGATTTGCAAAATTTTTGCCTCCCCAAGATAACATTATTTCAAAGCAATATCACGGTAATGTAGAAAAATCACTAAAAAACATGAAGCATCATTTAGGATGTACCAAGATGATAGAAACATCAAAAAATATCAAGAAACATCAAATTAGACTTAAAATCATTCAAAAATAAAAAAAACAATTTTTTTCCATTAAAGATTAAAAAATTGAAAGAAAACAAAAAAAAATGACATGCCGATTCAAAACCGGCACACCACTATGTACCGTATATCGGTACGGTACCGAACTGATAGTTGACCAATACGAGTCTTGGCACTGGATCGTCTAACCTTAACTACCTCAATCTCTTTTCTTTTTCCTAAGTGATGTCAAATCAATTGATATATCTGCTTATCTTAAAGGGCATATGTGGATCCAACCTCTCTCCACATATTACCAACATGGACTCTGACATCTCCTAACACTATCCTAATGAATTAGAACTTTAAAAATAGACAAAACATGCTAATGAATTGTATAAAGTGAAGAAGATAATTCTTTGATATCATTTTTAACTTTTTATGAAATCTTATTTTTGGAAGGAAAACTGGATTTAGACTAAGTTCCAACTAGAACTAGGACAAATCCATAAACATATAAATTAGATCGACCACTCCCAAACCTGCAGCCAGCTATTTTGTTATAAACTGAAATGTTGAGCAAGGAAATGTTATGCCTGATTTCAGTGCATTTTAATTGCTTAGTGACAACTGTTCATTGCAGGTTTGTACAGGTCTATCCAGATTTAGTGAAAGATGCACTATGTATATTACATGAAAAGGGAAAAATATAAACAATTGGTTGATACATAAGAAACCATTAAAATCAAAACGTTATTTTAGTTCATGGAATCCATGTATACATGAAAATTGACAAGGAATAAACTAATGAGATACAAACTGATAAAAACATCATGTACTGAAAATAATTAATAAACACATCAGCAAATGATTTTTAGGTACAACAAGATGATAAACACTTACCTCAGGAAACAAATTGGCGCACTCTGCAATATGCCTAGCAAGATTTAGTGCAGCTGGCGATGGGGGCACCTCTGCTGCCGTTATGTTATTGAAGTAAAATGCAGCAAGGTTATCCACTGCAGATGCACACTGAAAGAAAAAGAACATTAGCTAAAATAAAACAGAATTTACAAGTAATTACACATGTAAGCAACAAGCAATGTTCTGTTAAGAATGTCATAATCCTTTAGCATACTAATAATTGTTTCAACTTTCAACATTTATGATAGGTGTTTGAGTGAAGAAAGGAACACGGGAAAAAGCAAAATTAAAGGCAAAGAAATAGATAATTTGTTCTCGAGAAGGATGAAGCACTTAGTGCAACACATGCCTGAGATGAGATACCAGCATCCAAGCCTTTTAAACCAGATTCAAGCGAGCCAACAATATGCATAAAGGTGCTTGTATCCAGGTTCAAAATGAAGGAAATATGGTTGTTGAACAAAACCTCCAGAAATGCAAAGTAAGCCTTCGTAAGCTGAAAGAGAAGAAACAAATCATATGTGAAGCTCATTTGACAAGGTCCTCAAAACCATAAGAAAAAAAAGGCAATTTTTAAGGCAGCAAAATCATGTGTGTGTGACACCATAGACAGGAAAACTTAATACAATATTATGACCAAAATGTGTTTTGAAAAAAATTGCTTGCGCACAATTCCATCAAATCAGTTTTGATCTGTCCCCAATCCTGTTATAAGAATGGGAAGCATGCTGATATAGTTCTCCAAGCTAAAAAGACAGAAATATAAATAATATGCAAGAAAACATAAAATTACCAATTTTGGACTTTTCTAATGTGAAATATAAAAAATATAAAGCATACAAGATTTTTAAAAAGAAAAAAGCCTTTTCTGAACGCATACCAAATCCTAGTCAGAAAAAGACAAAATTATACTGAGTGATTTCATGCTACCTCAATCTTGAGGTCCATGACTTGCCTAGGCCCTTAAGTTTATAAGAGCCAGGCCAAGGCCTAGCCTTCCAGAGAGGCCTGGATCCAGCTCACGTCCAGCAGATATAATTTTACATTTAAATCCAAGTCAATCATAAGGAGCTTGATGTTGCCAATATGTTAGAAGACCTTTTAGGGGGCAATAAGAGTAGTGGCCACTATAATTATTAGGGTGTTCTCAAGGGCTCCAAGTATTAGGGGAAGATGATAAAACACCCCTACCAACCCCACCCAGTCTCTAAAGCATAAATTATTTGTTGTTTAGAACCTCTGACTAACAGCCCTTAGAAATGGACCACCCAATCAACAATAACAAATTCATCAGATTGCTGAATACCTGGACTTCAAGCAGATAAGTTAGGTTGGTTTCAAATATTTCAGTAATTAAAACAGAATAAAATATACAATCTAATTACCCAGTGAAGAATTATGATAGCAGACTAAAAGATCAATTCAAAGCATGGAATGCGGAACCGTTCTGAACCGGACGATTCCGCGCATTCCGAGCCGTACCCGTGGCTCACCGGTACGGTTTCGGCATTAAAAATGGCTCGCTGCGGAGCCGGAGAAGAAGAGAAAGAGAGAGCGAGCGGGCGAGAGAGGAAGCAGCCGCGGACGCCCGCAACTGCGGGGGACCGGCAGAGGCCACGGCCACGGCCGCGTCCCATGGCTGTACCAACTCGTTCCGCCGAGGAACCGGTACCATTTCCTCCGACCCTGATTCAAAGACAAGAAGGATAAGAAAGAAGTAACAACTAATAACACTCGATAGCAAGATGTGCCATACTAGTTGGTACCATACCATACCAGCACCAAACCATGATGCCATACCATACCGTATCAACACTTGGTACACCAAGTTGTACTGTACCGACACTATAATAGGATCGTACCGATGGCGAACCTTTTTCGATAGTTTTAAAAATCACTTGGGATGCCTTTTATGCCTAAGTAGTGCATCTGTTTCTTAAGCAAATTATTCTTCGAAATAGAAAGACGTCTGCTGACCAACATAGAGAATTTAGAACATATAGTAGATGCCTCTGAAAATCTGATGAAACACTAGAATGGCGCTATGCCTGCAAACAAGAAGCAGAATGTATTCAAGACAAATCCAGCAATAGTGAACTTGAGATATGATTTTAGCAGGATAGCAAACCGTGCAACAGACCCCAAAACATGTGAACTTATTTTATGAACTAAGTATTATATATGTCCAACTTTTGCTAATGTACTGGCATGAAACCACGAAATTTGCTTATATATCAAAACCCAGTAGCCATGATAAGCATATGACTAATGAATTGGTAACAGTTACATAGCATAGCATCTCCATTTACTAAGATGTACATCAAGGTGTGGATTTTATCAGCACTGAATCACATTGCACAAGCTCCAATATTTACCTGTCAAAGCTGCCTATAAATATTGTGTTACAATTTAAGAGGAGAGAAAGGTGTATAGGTTTGCTGAATATAACACCTGTCAGACAGATGAACAAAAGCATTCAGCCATCTTTTTAAAAAAGGATGTATAAAGCCATCTTATGTATTTTGTCCAAAAGCCTTTTTTTTGGTGCTAAGACAGGCGATTCATATCTGACGAGTACGAATACACCCAATAAAGTCAGAAAACAGAATATCTCGAAGCACCCTAGGCAGCTCCCCATCCCCAACCCACACGGTACTATCCGTATAGCTGGCCACATAGGCGGCCACCCAATCCGCAGCTCCATGGAAAACATGCTTGGCCTGAAAGGCCACTCCATCCTTTGTCATGGCCCATATGTCACGAAGCAGAGGGTGGACGTCACCCACACCCCTCGGACCCTTCTGGATCCAGCTAATAATCGTGGCCGAGTCACCCTCCAGGACAACTGAGCGCGCTTGCAACTCTAGCCAGGCATGTCGAAGGCCTGCCCAAGTGGCCCTCAACTCTGCACCAGAGACCGAAATATCGAATGCTGACAGCCACCAACTGCTACCACTATGGCGTTCTGGTCTCTGATAACAAACCCCACGCCACCCCGCATACCTCCGTCCGAGACAGACCCATCAAAATTGACCTTGAGGAAGCTCGGAAGTGGGTCTCCCAGGTGAAGAACACCGTACGGGATACTGCCTGAACAGGATGGGAACCCCAGATATTCTAAGCTGTCAAAGGCGCTTCTGCATATGTAATATGACTGATTTCCGCCACCTGCGCCCGGGCGCTCTCTACCACGAGCCTCGGCGACACTATACTCACCAAAGATTCGAGCATTCCTTGCCAGCCAGATCTAGTAAGCTGTGGAAGTCACTCAACAATCTTTAGTCGCAACGGTGGCGTACCTGACCATCGACGGATGGCCTGCAAAAATAGGTCCCTCTAGCTCCAAGCTTCCCTCGAGATCCCTGCCAAATGCCAAGCCGCTCTTGCCCATGCACACTGAAACACTGCATGATCCACCGTCTCATCAACACCGCAAATCCCGCACTCTAAGGGAATCCGTAGTCCACGACCACTGAGAACTGTTCTTGTTAGTAGGCGATCCCAGACCACCTTCCATAAGAACAGTGCAACCCTTGGGTGGAGGCCATGTCCAAAGCCCTTTTGATATGGACTTGAATAGGGAAGTGTATGCCAGCATCATCTTTCAATTGATGTGGCAGGCTCACGTTTGTAATCAAAACATCAAATTTGTAATACAACCATGAGTTTAAGAGCATCACACAACTTTTTCCTCCTAATATCGTATAAGTAGAAAGTATATTCATGAGCTCAGAAAAAGCAAAAAACATATGAATAAATAAACATAACCATGCATTTGCATACAAAGTCTTTGCCATTTGAACATCACCTAGAACAGATCCCATTTTCATGGTATTCATGAGTATAGGACCAAAAATTCAATTTGCTGTAATGCTAGAAATGATAGTGCAATATTAGAGCATCTATAGAGGTAAAGTTTGACCTATTTCTCACTAAACAAGATTAAGCACGAAACAGAAAAGTACAAGCAACTACATGAAGATATTGTAGGACAATTTGAAAGAAGACATGTTTTCAAGCCAAATCAGACATCTCACCTTTCGGAATGCCAATATATCAGGCAGAGGAATTGATAGAGTCATCTTTAGGGAGACATCAAGGGCGTCCGCAAGTGCCCTATCACCATATAATTCAAACACACCGAAATTGACATAATTCCCGGCCAATGCTGTGATATGTTATACGAATAACATTAGATTATTCGGCAAAAACTAGATATTCAGGAATACCATAAACTGAAACACAAGTTAGATGGAAAATTCAAACTGAAAGCAAGCAACAGTAATTGAAAAAAAGGAAGAAAATAGTAGCCTGCTAATATTTGCTGTCAAGCAATTGACTTGTTTCAAGTGCGCCATCCTCTATCAACTTTGATGGTATTAAGTGGTTAACAAGGAAAAATCAGTGCACAACTTCATAATGCATAATAGAGATAAGGAATACCAACCCCCTGCAGAAGAAAATACTTGGACTTGCAAAAGCTACCTTGAGAAGGAAAAGGTTCTGTATAAATGTTGTTATGGTTGTAATACTGCTCCTTTTCCATTTAAACTCCAACAGTCAAACAAAAGTATTTCACATGTAATCTCATTTGGTTCAACCACGGAGTCAAATGCCAACAAGCAATGGTATATAGTGACCACTTTGTTCCAATGTCAACATTGTTATGGTTTTAACATGTAGACTGGTATAGCATTGACAGCCATCATAAAATGTTCCCAAGTTTGAAGTACTAGCACTAGCAGCCATATACCAGTTAGGGACTAGTAAACTATGATACTAATACATACCATACAGCAGCAACCAAGGTTTGCCGTCTTGGTACCGAACCCCGTACCGGTGCCACACTAGCACTATATCCATATAGTACAGAATTTTTTTGGCATACCGAGTGTCGGTACGTCACCTGTACCGGATAGCGGTACCAAACCGGTATAGTATGGTACGATATGTCTCGTATTGCCTAATTTGGGCCGATAAGACAAAACATGCCAGCAACAAAGCGTACAATGTTTGGTGCAAAACATCAAAGGAAATACCAACTGCCACATGTCAGTACAGTACTATAATGAGGAATGCAATCTTCATCACATTTAATATAGTTAATTATCTGAACCCTTGCATAGTCACAAAGTGTTCCCTATATAATACTTAGTGCATAAACTTCCTAATATGTGTTCTTTTTCTTGTCACTCTTTTTCAATGTTCCCATTCAATCAGCATGCCCAAATTCGGCTTAAAGCATAGCAGCTGACAAATCAAGCAATACCAGTTTAACAGCACCATTCAGCCAAGACAAATGCATCACATAATGCCAGCATTTGGAATATTTACTTTGAACAATTTCAAATTTCGTATCTTTAAATTCTTTCATCTAGAAAACCAACATAGCGTCCACTTTGTCCATAATAAATCATTTAAAACTACTTGTCCGTGAATAATAAATACCTCAAGCTGTCATCCAATACCAGCATCATGCAATTATGCTGAGGTTTATGCAAACTGGTCGTCTTTATGCCAAACCAATAACAAAGGCCCATGGCAGAATCATAGTACAATAAGAATGCATCCATATCAATGAACATCAGCAATAACAAGGACAACAATGAAACAAGTTCAGTTAGCATACATCTAAATCCAAACATTGGTCAAGATAGCATTACACCTTAAACTGAAGAGTTATGTAATATTTTTATTAGCACAAGGTTATAAATGCTACACGCTGGTGTCATGCCCACTTGACATAGCACAACACATCCAGTGTCATGTCATGGTAATGCTTGGCATGCACTAGCACACATAACGACCAATTATGTGTCATGCCAAGTTGACATGAGGTGAAGGCCTCAGTCAAATCCTTAACAAGAAAACAGGCATAGAAAAATGTGGAAGAGCAAGATCAATTTGTCATCTATTAGTTAGCATAATTAAGAAGCAAATAGGCATTAATTAATATCAATCAGAAAAAAGATTACAGATTTACATTCAGTACAAAGAACATTGTAAAGACAAATAACAAAGTCATGGTATTAGGATTACCATTTAGCATTCAAGAAATGCACAAGCATGAAGAAATGTAGCATGAACTCACCCCTTGTAAGAATGATTAATGAGATCCATATTCCTTTGTATTTGTTAGCATAAATATCCGCACTGTTTGGAAGAGAGAGGATTCTTGATCCATATGCCACAATTAACTTGCTGACTTCCCGGAATAAAAGAATCCCATTAGGAGATGATGAATCAAAAGTTAATCGCTGAGCTTTGTTTAAAACAAATTCTGCCATGAACTTTAGCAATGGTGTTGTAACCTGCAAGAATCAATAGTTTTGTGAACCTACCACTGTGACTACTGGTAAACAATGCCAACGAGAAACAACACTAAAGAGACAGAATATTTCACATGATAAAACAAGATGGAAGACTGTGTTACAAGGAGCAAAGAATCTACAACAGATCATACAGATCAGAATGTGAGAAGTTGTCAATCCAAGTAATGGCAATACAACTATATTCAAAGTATTCTACATTTGCCCCATCTTTCAAATGTTTCACATCTGGATTTTTTGATTTTTTTCTTAAGTTCCTGCATCACTCTTTAACAACTTTCTGGACCATAAATCTTTTTCACTACGTAACTAGTTCTAAAATCTTTGCGACAGTTATATAGAAGAACCAATAAATGTGGACATGCATGCAGAAAAGCACAAAATGCATTAGATTGTTAGAGAGGCAGCAGATATACAGTAACAAAGTTAAACATCAACCAAATTTGCTACAAGCATGGACACATGGTATCATTTTTATTTGTCTGGATACATGTTTAAAGATAAATTTTGTTATTTTGTTAACCTACTTTGATAAGCCCTTTAAGACAACTCACTGTTAGTATTTCACTTCTCTTTAATTCTAACTTCTTGGCTATGAGTTTAGGTTCAATGCACCATCCCTAATTTTTGGACTATTAGTTCAGATTCAATGCACCCTCTTCTGGCAGCCGTAACCCTGCTCTTCCTTTTTCGCCTTTCTCATCTTCCCAATCCCAAGGCTAATCTAAAACCATGTGATCTCAAATGCTGCACATGTTCGAATAACAACCGCACTGCCAATTATGGATATCAGTTTTGGGATTCAGTTGACAAGCATACTCACATATGCCTACCACCAGTGAACCTGAAGTAAATACTATACAACCTATGCATCATATAATGGTAAAAGCCTTTAAAATCCCAGCCCAAACCCCCCTCCAACCCCCTAAACACCCTTTTCTTCTTTCAAAAATTACATGGTGTCATATAAATAAAGCTTTTGTCAAGAACCAGGCAGAATCTTTGATTAGTGTAAGACTATGGTGTAGATGAGAGCCTACAGAAGGAGAGAAACCTATAAAAATAGTATTTATGAGTTAAGTATCAGTCTCCTAATTTGCAGCACACTCATGGTACTAGTACTCGACCGTTGCCAAAAATATTAAAGCCCTGATTGACATGGTAGAGGGGTACATGTGTCTGTGAAGGTCCCCAGATAATCATACAAGATAAAATGAACATTCCTGTAATATAACATAAAATTCATTCAACTACAAGAGAAGAAAGCTTCGTAACAAGCACAGCATCTTCCCATAGAAGGCCTTATGATGGTTGGTTGCAGTTTGTTCCCGCAGAATATCAAGAATTCAAAATAATCAACTGAAAAAATTTATCGAAAACACCATATGATAGTGATAATCCCCAATGAGGAACTATGGAATAACAAAATCATTCGTACTAGAAGAATAATATAGAAATTACACAAGTGTCTGAAATGAAGACAGCGTTGACAAAGGTGCTCCAAGCACTTACCTAGGTGCTCGGGCAAGGTGTCACAACCACAGAGCACCACAGAGACCCCAATCAAGGAGTTCAATGAAGCACCATCTAGGCAAGAGCCTGGCTCAAAGTGAGAGGCATTCCGGCAAGCATCTCCCTAATTCCAGCACTATTCTTTATAACCCCTTTTTGGTGAAGGCTTGAAAGCAAACTCTAGGATATCCATTATTTTGTTTTAATATTTTGATTAGAAAGTTATCTGCAGTAGTGGTATTTTGATGCCATGTTTGAACTTGGAAGCTAGTTTAGCATGTCCAATGGTTTGTTTCTGCTGCCTCTTTTTTCAGCGGCATCTTATGGAAATGATATTTTGATGTGATGTTTTGACAGATGCCGAACTTGATATCTAATCATTGTTTTAAATGTAACATCAGAATGGCAAGGATAGAATATAACATGAAGAGAGAAAAAGAACACATGTAGTATTAACATAAACAAACAGCATGACTGGAGATGGAAAGAGGCAAAATTACCTGCCATCGCATGGTAATAACTAACAAGAACTCACCTCTGGCACGTCAGTCCAATGTGAGATGGCTTTGAGGAGAAGTGGCATGTGTGATGGATATAACCAATCAAAAAGGAGCCCATATGTTCTACGACTGAAAAATTACAACAAAAAAGATATCAATAACACCATCTCATCCAAGCTTTAACTTTAGAGATGGCAAGAAATGGTACCTATTTGTTGCCATTGCAATTCCTCTGAGATCCCTCATCAAACCAATAAATGCATATTTTACAGCATCAGTGCGAAATGCAGCATCAGGAGTTGACTCCAACCTAACCATAACCTGTGATATCATAAACGTCACTTCAGGCCTTAGGAATGGCACCAATAGAAGTGTTAATGCTAAATGAAAGGAGAACTCATAGAGTTAGCTGAAAAACTATCAAAGAAGGATTCAACACCTGCAAAAGTGGCTCCATTGAAGATTTAAATTTCACAGGGCTGTCTTCCATAAAAATCAAGTAACCAAGAGTATAGTAAAAGGTCGTTCTACTGCGGGAGCACCTGTATTCTTCCAAGAATGGAAAGTTTTCCCTCTGAAATGGAGAATCATGATAAAAGTTCAAAAAATTTCCGAGACAAAGTAATAATGAAAGAACAGAAAATTTATCTGGGGTTTGGAATTACTGTGTGATGCCCAATGATGAACTTTACAGTATCCAACTTAAGCAAAAGC
Source organism: Phoenix dactylifera (assembly GCF_009389715.1). Classification (NCBI taxonomy): domain Eukaryota; kingdom Viridiplantae; phylum Streptophyta; class Magnoliopsida; order Arecales; family Arecaceae; genus Phoenix; species Phoenix dactylifera. The sequence continues at coordinate 132,773 of NW_024067817.1, forward strand.
TTGCCTGTCATATATCTGCAAGCAACTCCAAATAATGAGAAACTTTACATCCAGGTTTAGAGAAACAGGACAAATTTTGAGCAACAGAACCCACCCAGATGCTAGCTCCAGAAAAAGGGACAAAGTGTGCTCAATAACCTCCTCGCTCTGCAAGCATATGCAAGATAAAATTCAATATTCGATCCTTAAAGCAAGAAATTGATACAGAAGAACACTTGAACATTCACCTCTGGATAGCGCTTAAGATTTGTAGCAATTTTCCCAACAATAACATTAAGCAGGACCAAATGATCATTGAGACCAAGAAGCTCTGATAATCTTGAATATAACTGCTGTAACAAAACGGAAAGGAATCAAAATTACATAAAAATAAATCTAATAATACAAACTTGAACATTGGAATGCCCTTACCTTGGATGAATGCACAGCTTGATCACCAACATATGACTTTCGAAAATTCTGAAAAAAGGTGATAATGGCACGATCAAGTCTTTGCTTGCTTATCTCACCATATCTCTGAGAAAAACAAAAAAGAATTGCTTATACACTCACAAATAAGGTCAGAAACAGGCATAACATTAACTGACTTAGAATTTAATGGTGAAATACACCGATAGGAATTATACTAATCAAGGATTAAGTGGTACAGCATACACTGAAATAGCATAACATATGCAGCAAAGACCTCTGACGGCACTCGTAAGAAAACGGTACTGAGATACATCAAAAAAAAAAAGATGAAGAAGAAGAAGGATAACAGGAGGAGAACCTAAAATACATACTTTCCTGAGACAAGGGATTTAAAAAATTACTTATATGAAGGACAATGTCCCTGTGGAAATGAAGAGGGATGTACAAACACATCCAACATTTAGATACTATTACACAAAGTGAATAGTATCTAAATGTTGTATGAATCAGACATGATGAGCAAACAATATCTACTTTCCTTTTAAAAAGCAAAATGTTATAACAAGACAAAATGCAGCAAAAATGTAGGATCAAAAAGGAATTTCACCCTCACAAAAATAACCAAAGAATACTATCTCTACTTCTACTAACAACAGTTAATCAAAGCATCAGTTCACAAAGTAAAAGTGAGGGAAAGAAATCAGGTTTGGACCACAATAAGGGTGGTTCGAATCCAACTGGTTAACCAAATCAAATCTTATAAATTGACTAATCAACAGATTGTCAACCTTAATCCAAATCTTTTAAGCTGACACAAACATCAAGTTTCATTAATGGTTATATAGAGTTGTAGTGTACAAATTTATAAATTCATATAAACATTAATCTCTCTATCTTTCATCTGAAACATGGAGGGAATGCCACCATCCAGATTTGAAGACAAGTCCATCAGATATGGATCTAAGTATCTAATAATGGATGTTTATAATAACTATATTATAATATAATATAATATCATGAACTAGTGCCGACCCTAATGGTCACACCCCTTTGCCTAGCAACTAAAGCAAGGTATGCCATCTTGGTGCCGGTCTCCGTACCAGTGCCACCATGTTACTGTGTCAATACACCCAATAGCCGGTTCGATGTACCAAGTGTCGGTACACGCCCCATATCATGTACTGGTACCGAACCGGTACGGTACCAAACTGGTACGATATAGTACGCCCCTGTACGGTCCAATTAGGTATGATACGGCATACCTTGAACCAGAGGTTCTAGGTACAAGTCTCGAGGGGTACATCCGAAGTGCATTGGACCATTTGGATGTGGGCAATTATAGTGAGGGAACTGCAGGTGCGTCTTCAATACTTTCTCTCACAAAAAAAGTGTCACATAATATTACGTCTTTATCCAGCACCAGCATGGAACATAGTAGCAAATCCAGTCGAGTGTAATTTGGAGATGTTGGGTCCGGTTAAGGGCTGAACCAAGCCTGATCCTACCAATATTATACCCAACTCCAGCTTTAGCCTGAGAATGAGCCACCAGAACACAAACTGGACATCACTGCCAAATTTTTAACCAGAACAAAAAAGGAAAACTAAGAAAAAATATCTAAATTGTCATCATCCATAAAGATATTAATAACTTAAGCATAGGAATTGATTGTCTTGTCATTGGTACCAGTATCAGATGCAAATCACAAGCTAGACATAAGCCAACATAAATGGTACAAGAGAAATTTTTTGCAAGAATTTGCAAGTAAACCAAGAAGATGTTTCAGATTATAATATATATATAATCAGATGAGAGTGTAAAGGACAGTCAAGCTAAAATACAGATTATGATAATTTCCCTTGTCTAATTCCCTTCTGGAAGCATATCTGGCCAACCAACTAGAGACCCGAATGAATATCAAATCATTTTTCTTCATTTTTCAAACATTCAAATTACATTCTCCAACTCCAATTGTCATGGTGTTCATGTCATGTTTGTACATGTACTTACTACCAAAGAAACAAAACAGTAAATAACCAGATGCATATACAAAAGTCTGAATGAATGATGAGAATAAAATTATTAGTCCATGCTAAAGTTTATAGCTCATCACAAATTCTGGATGGCAGAGAAACCCACTCCCACTTCTTTACCTGAGAATGCAAGCCACTGTCTGTGATATTTATCAACTGTAAAACATGTGCTGCAAGTTCGGCATCTATTAATTCCTGTGACTCCGTACTGAAACAGAAAAGGTGAGAAAAGATAGCATTACTCTTTCCACTTTAAACTTAACATGGCTTCTTCCACTTTAAACATTATTTAGAGAGCCAACACAAAAAGCATTGACATACCTACAGACGGTAGTCTGTTTAATCTTGAGAATAGCAGCAATAATATGGACTATCCATGCAAGCTGCCCTTCAATCACAGAAAGTTCATTGACGTCTCCAGGAACTGGTGATCTTGCTCTTTCCTGCAAACATCAGAAATGCTATAGTTCCTCATGAAGGAGCGAGGAAAAACTCTGACCTTCCTCTAATAAATCCAACTAAATCAAAATATTAATGGCATTCAAATTTACAAAAACATACCGTATAAGCCTGCAGAATAGGTTCCATAATCTTTATAATGTATAAACTACTGCTTTCATACTGCAATTCAAGGTTAAAGTAACACATTAATAATGACAAATGTAAACTTGAAGACCAACTTTGTTCGTGTTGCAAAGCTAACATGACAGAATAAACATTAATTTTATCCACAGACCAGGGAAGCCAAATATATATTGAAGAAGCTAGAAAAGCACAAAAATTGAACAGATGCCTACCTGGAATCTACACAGGTAAGGAAAGCACTCCAGCTGATCCTGAAGAAGTTCGACATTGTCCAATGGATTCTCTGAGAGGTCATCTGGAAAACCAGCCTGATATGGAGATAGTCAGTATAGGCAGACCTTTTTGCAAGAAAAAAAGAATCTAGAAGAAAAACTTCTACCTGAACAGAACTGAATCTAGAGGTGATAAAGGCCTCAGTGATTTTAGGCACAGTTTCATCTAGCAGACTTGGTGTGTCACCCTTCAAATAAGGCACAGATGTCACCAACCTGGACCAAAGCCCAAGAAGGTAGTACACACTACTGCTAGCCCACTAGCAAATAGGCAAAAAAGAAACTGTCAACATTTGATTCCACTAAAAAAAATGAACAGAGTGCAGGATTCCAAACAAACCTGCCATGACTGCAATGATTTTGTAGTGAATTCTGCTACTAAACGTATCCAGTCGCCATAGATCTCCACGTTCAAAAGCTCAGATAACTGAAGCATGCAATTCAACATATGAAACAATTAACGAGCAGTTAACGCATAGAACATATGTTCCCATCTTTGCCATCAATTAGTGCAAATGTTATAAGTCATCCAACTAGAACACATTTAGGCATTTACATATCCCATTAGATTAAGTCAAATCTTCAATAGGAAAACTATATCTACCGATGTAACAGAATAAGACACATGCAGAAAACATGTGTAATCTGATTTAAAAGATACTGTTAAGAGACATTTCATTGAGCACAATAATGAACATATTGAGATCATTCAGAACACAACTCAAACCTAAGAGGGTCCATACAGATTGATAATTTACTTTTACAACAAATTCTCACTGAAACAAAGACAAACAAAGTGAAATATGCTCACACAATGTTTGATAATGTCTTACCCTCTTCCCCAGCAAAGTAAGCCACCAAAGTACAAATCCAGGATGAGACACTTCAAGAAACAGTAAGCAGACTATCTGTAGTTTTGATATTTGATTAATTGGAGGTTACATCAGTCCAGACAGTTTCACAGTAACATCTGACTGGAAAGGCAAGAAGAATGCAACTTAAACTTGCTCGCTTTTTTTTTTGTAAAATGTTTAGCGTCATTCTCATTAATTATTGATGGTGCACCAGATCTATACTTATAATGTTCCAAGAGCTTTCCATGTAAGCAAATTCCAACTTTCATTGCTTAGAAGCAGCAACATTTTGAGCAATTAAAAGACCAAGGACCACAAAAGAGGACGCCACGGCAGTCATGATTTGGACACTTGCAGCATCTCAGATGCAATAAATAATGAAGAAAGTTCGTTTACCCAAAAAAAAAAATGAAGAAGATAGAAGTAGAGATCAGGTTTTAATTTTTAGTAAGGGCCTTAAAGATATCTATATACAGCAGTATGTACAAATACAGGTGATTCCTAGTTTGGAGAATTTCCACTTAAATACCCATAAATGAATCTCCACACAAATTGTTATGAAGCTCAAACTCAAACAAATATGAAGCAGGTGCCAAACTTCCTGCCTTCAAAAGCCTTAAGAATTGCAGCAAGATTACTTTCCTAAGTCAGTACTTTGTCCATGGGCAGAACACATGTTTAAATTATATGCATCAGTTGAACTAGCAAGACCAAATTAGTAAATAATCACCCAGTCTATTTAAAATATGCCTGTATATAATTCCATTCCATACAATAAATCTATAATACTCCATCATCACTTAGCTCAAAGTCCCCACCAATCCTGTAAAAAAGACCGTCACTCCAAGTTGGCAAGAAAAAGATACTTAACAAAATTGCATGATGTTCATCTCAGACAAATAATCTTGGATGCTAAACAGAACTCTAGAGATATTCTTTAAATGATTATCATACAAATGTAAAGAAAATGGTGAGAGAACCATCATTTGTATCTTTGTAGCAAGGAACAGGAATGTGTTTCAGAGTGCACGATAAAATAAATGTTCTGTTTTCAGTTTAACGTGCCCTAGAATGGGAGCAACAGAGGGAGCTAGGACAGGAGTCAGGAATGCGTTCAGCACAATGATGTACCATTACCTGCTTCTAGGATTTAAGCATTAAGGTCCTATTTGGCTAATCAAATAAGATTGGGCTGAATTTCTTGCTAGATTCGTGGATTGGAAAGCCTATTTGACTATAGCCCATATCACACTCCCCAGCCCAAATCCTATGGGAAGAGAAAAAATATCTCCATGAGTCTTTTTCTATAGACCAACATGCCCACAAGCTGGGATTTGGGCTGAGAATTTGGCAGGCCCTTAAAAAATATGGGCTAGCAGGGAAACAGGCCGGATTCCTGCAGGATATCCCTATAGTAAAGGTTTTGAATCCCATGGGATGGGACTATCCTTGTTTTCCCATGGAACGGTATGCACCACCATCATGCCCCATCCCGACACTTAGGATAGGGAATGTCCCAAGACGGGCTGATCACTAGGACAATGGCGGGATGGTCCTATCCCGACACTCAGGATAGTATCCGTCTTGACAACCCACAGGACATCCTGCTGGGACTTGAGTCCTTGCCTACAGGAATATCCAAACATGCTCTGAAAATAATTATTACTTGTGCATGCTTAACACCAAATCCCGATGCTTCAAAAAGAAAATCAAAAAAAATCTATATAAACATGAGCACAGTAGAAGAAACTTGATATAAACTAAGCAAAAGCATGGAAAGAAAACATTGAAATCAAATGCATGCAAACAAAGATAAAACAAATTCCAAATAAGCAGAGTCCATAGAGTTTAGTTAATCGGTCAAATATGAGTACGATAATTTTGTAATAAATACCACGTACAAATCAAGCTATTTTGTCGAAGGGTAAGCTTAGTCCACATCATCATCATGTTACCCGACAATCACAATGATAATGATGACAGCCATCTTCCTATCAAGATGGCTTTGTAATCAAGCAGAACTGGAAGTTGGCTAGGAGTTGAAAGTTCTCTTGAAGAATTAAGCAGATTTGTTATGGTTGGTCGTCAATCAAACCTCCCATAAAAGGTGATAGTACTGACATTCTAGCTCAAGCCATTGGCTGGCGACTTGGCATAGTTGGCAGGTAAACATTTCTACCCTGATTAATTACCAAAAGGACTAGAAATTTACAACAATAAATAAATTAATTAATTAAGCGAGATGATAACTGTTTGAGTGAAGGCTAAAGATACATGAAAAAGTAATATACTTCTACCTAGTACCTACCTTTTTTTTATTTTTAAGTTAACTTTGGTTACTTGTACAATTCAATTCCATATTCATTTTCTGGAATATATTGCACAGATAAACAGCATATTCAAACTACTTGGAGCTAGTCTATCTACCATCAATATATATTACAGGCGAAGTCCAATATTAAGACAAGCCTCTCCAATTAACAAAAGAAGAGTCTACAAAATTTTCACAAAAAAAAGTACAAATCAGTGATACTGTGATACTAACGAAAGTAACTTGAATACCAAAAGATATTAAAGGCAATCGGCCTTCCAAATTCAATTTCCTTAAAAGCGGCCTACAGGATTAAATAGTTAAACAATGAGGAGCTTTTCAGCCACAGTGATCATGGTTCTTCTTTTTTATGTAAAAAATTGGGAAACGCATCACCAATTATCACAGTTCACATTAAAAGGAACAGAATGAATTTGGGATAGTTACATCCAAAAACTATAAAAGTGGAAACACAAATACCTAATTTGTAATGTATGATTACAGGCCTACAGCAGAATAAAAAACATACTGCACCATAACTCTGAGGAAACCTTTTGACAAAGGAAGTTTACAAAATAGTAGGTTTTTGCTGGTTAAGATAAGTAGTTCATTGCTATTTGGAAACATTGTCTACAATATCCATTGCAGCAGTTCTAGAATTACATGTATTGCACGAAATTTTAATGAAATCGTGATGTCATTCCAATACAAGGGAGAAATAGTTACAAATGGTCAGAAACTGATGAAGAATTAACTATAATCACATTTCACTTGTTAAAAACCATGCACATAAAATCTCATTTTCAGTTGTGAGATACACACACAGGCATACAGCACACACATGCATGGCTATGAGGATATATGTGTGTGCATGTATGTATGTATATGCATGTACATATACTTTTATATGCAGTTTGTCTCTACATACATTTGTAAATGAATGTATCTATGTATGGATGTATATATGTATGTAAGCATGTAAATATGTATGTATATCTACATTATATATAACATATAAAATTATACAATTGTTATACTATATAATATACACATAATTATATAATTGATATTTTGAAGAAAAAATGGAAACCAGTAGAAAGGTCAATGAGGCAGCCAGTTCTACTACATTCTTGGACATCACCTGATCAGTCATGCATTTGCATCTTCATAAACTTGTACATGATCAGTCAACTGATGCTTGAGGAACTGTACAATTATCAGAAAGTTAATCAGGCAAAAAGGCACAATGGTTTACCTGATAGTTAACTTTGAAACGTCCCAGGAGGAGACAAAATTCATGGTAGTTATCATGATCAGCAAGACCTAAAAAAATAATTTTGAGAACATATTATTTATTAGTTAACTATTATTTTCATGAGACATGTTTTAAAAAGTGGTGAACAAAAATAAATTTTGCATCACTTTTTAAATGGATTAAGAGTGAAACTACATAACAGAGGTAGATATGTGAAACTATTTTGAGGATACTGCAGCACATAATAGGTACAATTAAAACATTAGTTGTAAGATTTGAGCAACATGACAAGAAAAGATCAGAAGATTATAGAGTGAGAATCCAAGTCCAATCTTTCTAAAGGTTTGTGTTCCAGCAAACAGCAACCAAAATCTATGAAAGAATGTGCACATTCATCTACAACATGTAGCTACGAGTAGGATGCAAAACCCTCAAGAAGCTAAAAATGTTTCATACTTAACAATTTAGTTTACCAAGAGGATCTCCAGAACTTTACGGACATCTTTAGTGGAAGACATGTTGGAATAGGAAGAAATCAGATTTAATTAACCAAAGACGTACAATTCCTTCAATCTTCAAATCATAGCATGGATTCAATGAGAAGGCTATATATCTATGTGAAATTGGGAGTATCAAGATCACACTCCAAGTTAATTGCCACCAACATTTATCATCTATGTTTAACAATATTCCTGGCCAAGGTTCGTTATCTCGATACTGGAATCTGTACGGGTATCATACTGGAATAGTGTCGGTACGCCCAATATGGGGGTCGTTCATCGTACTAAGACTCGGCACTCTTTCTGTATCGAGTCTCAGTTCAGTACCGGTAAAAGTACTATACCCCCATTACAAGATGACGATGAACCATGTTCACGACCATAACAAACCATATCAACCCCATATTATGCACTGCATCTATCTATATTAACATGGGTTTCATCCAGTTCAGTAAACCATGAGTCAATACAGAGGTGTGCCACTTTTTGAGCCAGACCAGTATGTATATGGTACAGGGATACAACAAGATTTAAAACCTTTCTACTGATGTATTTACATTTTTGGTGCTCACCATATTTTATAAGCCTGCGCCTATTTTAAAATGCAAAATTAAAGCATACTATCTCATATCAACCTACCGTAGAATATTATAGTTGTAAGTGCCTGTAAACTTATAGAATGACCATGTCGTAGATAGCACAATAAATTAAGACATAATTACAACAGAGAAAAAAGCATATATACCGCATAACTAATGTTAGAAAGCCTTGCTGATTTTTTGATTCTTCTGATCTTCATTTCTTTTCTTATCAATTTTAATCTTTTTCATTTGAAGGTCAACCTCAATAATTACTTAGCCTTAACCAAACCATATTGACCATTGGGTCAAAATGGCTGGTACACCAATATACAAGCCAGCCGATAGAGAATAAAAGTTTTGTTGTGGGAAAGTATTCATTATCCAACAATCGGATCATTGAAATCCTGAAAACGATGAAATCCTCAATGATTTACATGAAGAGATCATTCATTTCAGAGCAGAGTTTCTAATTAAGAATGGATGCAGTTCTGAAATCTCCACATGGATGGCCAAGACAAAGGGGGAGATGCTACTGGTGTTTCAATCAAAAATTTCAGCAATTTGAAATCCTCCAAGGGTTTACTTCCTCTTAAAAACTTCCTTCCTAAAGAAGTCACAGATACGAACCAGAAAGAAGAGAAAAGGCAGGCACATATTTTGGGCCCCACAAGCAAAACCAGCCAACTGAAACTATTCTCTCTCATACAAATTCAAAAAGAGCAGGCTAAAGAGAATTCAGCTTAATTTAAAATCTAATCAGAAGATGGAGATCAGTAAAACATTTAAGGCATTAACCTGCTAACTAGAAAAGCTGCAAAAGGGATCAACAAGCAAAAGAAAGTCTTTTGTTGATCATCAGTTAAAGATACTAAAGGACAGAATCCAGCAATAAGGAGACTTCACATTCTGCCAACAGTCCTAATAAGAAAGACACTATCATGCTTATATCATTTTTCAAACTTCCCTTCTTATGCAGAAAGGACTAAAATTAATAAGTGCCAGCTGCTCTGCGAGGCCCATAAGCAGCTGTCCTCATAAGGTAACAGCCACTCACTAATTTTATTTTGTGTTATTTTCCTTTTGCATAAACACTGATCCTCTAAGCTTATAACATGACAAACTTTATTTCTGTCTAGTTGGATTTTCAGAATTAAATAATAAATAAATTTTGTCCACTTGTCTCTTGTAGTTCAATTCCATGAAAGAGGTGTCGATCCCGTTACCGCTAGGTGTGATGCCTAGTTTCACTTCAATCTCGTAACACTAGGTTTATATCTATATCTTCTTCTCTGATTTTTCTGTAACCTTTATTTTTTTGTGCTTTAAAATCAATGCTTGAAAAATTGGCTTCCCTGGATCCTCCTGATTTCAGAAGAATAAAATAATCCTAAATTAAAGCCCTTGTTTAGTCATTTATCGTTTTGCATTACTATTTTAATGTTAGTTTCCCGGAATCATGAGGTTTAACCCACAAATATTGCTCGCTTTCATACATATCAGCAATTTCGAAGATTGCCTATTACTTTAATTTTAGACCTAGTTCACCAATTAAAATGCAGATCCCTGATACCAAGATTAAACACTGATCGGCCAACCTCCGACTTCGGAAAAAATAACCAGGTCCGTATGGAAGTTCCAGTCATCAACAGATTTAGTCTTAGCACCTTCAATCTCCTTATCCTATGTTTTCCCATCCCCCTAAGCTGTACCATATCACCAGTTCAACGAGCTTTCAGTCCTATAACACAGTCCAGTGCTTTAGAAAACAGCTATGGTATGTGGGCGGTCAAGGACCACATAGCACATATGTAGCACGCAAGTTGCATATTCAGATGCATATGCAGTTAGTACTTTAACTATAGAAAAACAATCTAAATCCTTCTCCGAAGACTGGCTGCTTTCACCACCTTTTGAACATATCTGTTTGGTTGGATAAATTTCTCTTTGCTGTTTATGCCATCTCTGCAAAGAAAGGAACCAGAGGGTCTTCAACAACAAGAGGTCAACAGCTGGAGACATCACTACATCTACTACCTCTCTTTGCATTAATTCGACATCTCCAACACAAACAAAGAAACTGCAGAAAATCTGATGTCAGACAGCTCTTAATCTAAGCCTTTTGCCATGATGATCAGTTCCAGTTTCGCTGCTCCTACTCTACCTCCTCTACTCCCTATGATCTTTTGCTTTATGTATAAAGCTTTGCTCTTTTTTCTCTTCTTTGTATTTTTTCTCCTTTATGTCCTGATTTCATATGCTTAATGAAATTGGGGGTGGGTAACTTTGACCCTCCTCTCTCGTCCAAAAAAAGGCTTCTTTAACTCTATAAACCAAACAAAATATATTGTGTGGAGTAAAAAAAACAAACTGATAGTAATATTCTTTAGGATTTAAATAATATCAATATTGATGACAGTAGAAACAGACAATAGGTACCTATTACTCAGTACTTAACATTAATAGCAATAGCTATAGCATAATTGTAACCTAAATCCAACATAACCATTAGTTTGACAATGCTCTATACGAATAGGCCCACAGAAGAGTGGGCCACATATTTGGCCTTGTAATGCCAAGTAGACTGCATATACAGCTATAAAATGCTAATTGAACCACAAATGCGACAGCATGGTGCTAAGTGGATTGTCTCCTCAGCCCATGTGTGGAATGATGACATATCGCAACTGCTTATAGGCAACGTGGTTTGGTCAAGGAACTGCTCAGCATATATCCAGCTGCATATGTGACTTATGCACCGCATTTTAAAACAGTCGTAAATTCTCTGACCAATGTCGCCACATACAAGCTCATGGAGTAGCATCAAATCAGTCCAGTAAACACCAGTACCAAACAAGTTTGATTTATTATTAAGTAGTGCTCACAAATTATTGGATGATGTTATCTCCAACATAAATATGTGAGTAGTTTTTGACATGGGCAATAGCCTTAAATTCAAGTAGAGATAGTTGTCATCTTTAGTAACTTCTCTCTTAACAATATGTCTAACCTTATAAACAGAATCAGAACCAGGACTGGTCCCTAAAACCCACAATAAAGTCCAGTATGCTCTTTTATCAACTCATAATCCAATGTTATGCTATTCAATCACAAACAGATATACCCATTTTCATTATTTTACATTGTATGTTTATACCTTATGCTCCTGAAAATTACACAGAACTTTAACTCTTTTCAAAGCCATCCTTGCATATATGCTAAAGGTTCATGTAACACCCCATGATTTTTATGTGTATTGTTCAAGAATCACCGAACCGGTACCGATAGGCATACCGGTCGGCCATCGGACCGGTTCGGACGGGTACCAAACCGGTACCACTGTTCATGCATCTAAAAGCCAAAAAAAATAGCCTAGCGGTACGAGACCGGTATGGAACCGGTACGGGCCGGTACCGATTTTCAACGCCGAACTAGACCAGTTGGGTACGCCTTGAACCGGCCAGTACGAGCCAGTTCAGCATACCATGGTATTGTTAATGGTTTGCACAAGATTCATGAAAAGTTATCTGATCACATCTACTTTCAACTTTTGGTCGTATATTTTTTACTCTTTTAACTTTTCCAACTCTATATTCTTTTATGAAGCAACAATCTGGCAAGAGATATCTACGGGCTACATATCTAAAATTGAGTATATGTGTATCTTAATCTTTTGTTGTTCGACATCAGTCAATAATCAGCTACTTATTAGCAATTGTTGGACTCGGATCCGTAGGGACAAGATAAGTTCAATTTAGAGAAAAGAGAAAATCTCTTACAAAAACAAACAAAATTAATGTACTCAAGTATCGATGAAAATGGCAGTGCTCTGGAACATGAACCTTGGCCTGTTTGAAGTATTTCTTTGGTGCCTGTCATAAGATGAGCCAGAAACTGTGAACGTGCAGGATCATCTGTGAATAAGGACCGCCTTACAGATGCAAGCCTTACTAAACATTCCAAAGACTGAAAAATAACAAAGAGGGGCACCAGGAAAATTGGGAAGTCAGTAAGAGAAGCCAGTTAAGAATAGTAAATAGGCAAGAGAAGAAGAGGCATAGAGACATTCAAAAATTAAACAAAGTAATGACCTGGACAATGATCAAAAACATTCAAAAGAGCACAAAAAGGAACAGCAAGTGCAATCAACGGACTCTAAGATAACATAAGCTATGGAGTGATATTAACATTCCAAAATTATCTTAAAAGAATGAATCATAAATTAACAACATACTAGTAGTTATAACGCCAGCAAAGAACAAGCAAAGAATTATAAGAGAAGCCAGAAAGGAAAAGCAAGACTGAACAGATAAATATTGCAGATAAACAGATAAACAGATAAATATTCAAAAGAACACATAATAGAAACAAAATGTGAAATAGGATTGACTCTAAGATAACATACGGAGTGATGTTAGCATTCCAAATTTATCTAAAAATAACAAATCAATGAATTAATAACATACTAACAGTTACCATACAAGCAAAGATATAAGGGAAGCTAGAGAAAGGAAAAAAAAGCAGGACTGAAACAGATAAATGTTGCAGCTTTTTGATAGCAAACAGCTGCCGATTGTTCTAACAACTGCAAACTTTTAAAGCAGCACAAGGTACAAAAATAATAATTTCTAAAGCAAAAGGAACTGTTTGTTTTAAAAAGCAAGAAAAAAATGTCTGGTAATCAACAATAAAGTTGCTCACTTGCTTGTCAATATCAATCTATGGCCGCCCGGAAGAAGCTGCATAACTATCTTTTGCTCCTAATTAATTTAAACATGTTCCCTAAATTAGCTAAATCTGCAAATAGGTTACCTAAATTCAAATAATTTTAACTCAATTCAAATAATATCCATTATGGGCAACCCTAAGCTTCTATTCCTTAATCTAGACATAAAATAATTAGAGTCTGCCAGAATTAAATCCAACCCTATAGAAACCAAATAGAACGTAGGACTAAAGCTTACTCCATGCAAATGGGCACAGATATCATGTACAATGACAGTGCCTTACCAGCAAGTCAGCATTTGCTAAGAACTGGCATGGCAGGTACTCTGCAGAGCTAAGTCAGTACAGCATTGGCTTGCAGCAGTTAAAACCTTGAGATCAACAATGGATATGAATCTAGGATTTAGGCACAAATTAACCAAGTCAAGCATTTAAACTTGAGCACGAATGCACAGCCATCTTCAAGTAAAAGGGTTGATTTCATGTGAGCATAAGAAGACACAGTTAGAACACCCAAGCACTTACTTAGACAATTATTCCAGTTCAATAGGCCACATTGAAATTTTAACATCAAAATTAACTAATAACAATGTTAGCTCGGCCAAAAGAACACACAACATTTTAGACATACTACCATCTTAGCTTTGTAGAAGAAATATATTATATGGATAGAATATGGGCTAGTAAAAGCTTAAAGTATCTATGATGTTCAAGCTAGTTGTACCTTATAAGTTGAAATTTTTGCCAGTTACATATTACCTACCCAAATTTACACAAGGCAAAATGAAAAGGCTGTTGACTACTAGCAAACATACATGAACATAAGTGGACCTAATTCCGTGGTGTTAAAGAAAATGAAATAGCTTCTTATTCATTTTCAAATTGAGCATCTTTTCCTAGGAACTACCATTCTTCATATAATAGTAGAGTAAGAATGATCAAGGTATTTTTCATATGAGAGCATTGTTACAAATCATCTTCATGACCTATTAGGAGGATATGCATTCCCATCAATAGAGTTGGAGGTAAGAAAAATGAAATTAGTAAGCCACAAAAAATAAGAGATGATCTACTCAACTCTTGATTTCAATCGAACCATTCGAGGTTTAAAGTATCAGTGGCAGTCAGTCCTGGCAGTACCTTACCATTCCACAAAAAGAACAGAAAATATGACAGGTGCAGGAACCAGTTCATTCATGAGTCAAGACATCCCGCTTATCTCACTCAAAACTAGTCAAGACAAACAGGTACCAAGGCCACTTTGGTCAGTACCAAGCAGGACCCAATGGGGTCCCTTTGTTCCCCCCCCCCCCCCCCAAAAAAAAGAGAGTGAGAGCAGTATGGGTTGGGCCACACTGACTTTCCTCCGGTCTTCATTTACTTGTGTCTCAAGCTGAATTAGAGAATGAACGTAAGAAAAGAGAGTGGGAGGGAGAGGAGAAAGGAAGGGAAGGAGGGAGGCTCGACCATGTTTAAGGACCATGAAACATATCAATATTCATTGAATTTGTTTAAGACAAAAAAATGAAAAATGACAAAAAAATAGAATTCTGGTATGGTTTCGAGATACCAAACCATTTGAAGAGTTGGTATGAGCATGTTCTGGTACCATACTGAACAGAGACTAAACCAATTCGATGGTCTATAAACCCTTGAAGCACTATAACATAATGCTTATAGAACTACAATGCATGTTATCCCAATCTGTTTTTTTCCCCACCTGAAGAGACCTACCAAGTCTAGAATCTTGGTTTAAAAATGTTAACCCTTGCACTCATCCTAGATTGAAGAGCAATTATCTTCAATCAAAATAGAATCTTATTAGGAGCATATGACGATGAATCCGATCAGTGTAAATCATATGACAGACCAGCTAGACCACTGATCATCATCTAAAACAATCAAAATGACTAGAAATTAGAAAAACATTGTTGGGGAGGCTTCTTACCAATGAATGAGCAGTCATAAGTTGTAAAGCTTGACTAATTTATGGAAAAAAATAAATAAAAATTCATAGCAGGAAATACTCATCAAAGAAGCATACCAGCAACCATGATTCATATATGAATCCTAAGACAACCATGTACTAAGAAATTTCAATGGGCTTGGATTCTTCGAAACCATGAATCATGCTAAATCAATGGGCTTGCATTCTAGCTTAATCATTCTACTTTAAAATTATTTAGAAAAGAAAGGAGTCAAATAAAAAAACTTGGAAACCTGTGGAAATTTGCCTTAACGGAGATGATTAAGGAGATCTTGTTATAGAGAAAAGCCAAGAGATAGAAAACATATCAAGTCAATCGCTATTATGTTAATAGTAACTTAAAAATGGAAGAGGTTAGCAAACAAGTTGCAGCAAATAGTGACTGCCTGAGTACAATTCAAAATAATGAAACTCAGGAACTATATTAGATGCTGATACAGCACATATGCCTAAGATTCTCATCATGCAGATTCGCATCATGCACATCAAGAGGAAGTACTGCTTAGATTTTATGAACAGTTGTTAATAAGAAAAATGCCAAAAATAGGTAGATCAAAGACACTACACTAAAAAGGGTTTCGCACATAAAGTCATCAGAAATCTAGTAGAAGAAGTTGCCTATCGAGGAAGGTCGTGAAGGTTACATTACAAAGCAAACTGATTACAAGAATTAAACTGTAAGACATGATAGCTGTAGAATAAGCAAGTAGGAGATAGGATTTTCACACATATACCTCTTTTGAGAGAGGAGATTCTGTAATTTTATAGTAATCAAAGAAAATCTGAAGGGTGGATGGATCTTGCAAGACTGGTCTCCAGGAAGATGGGATCTGCAAGAATCAGATGATATATAGAAACCATGGACAAAGCAACATAGGGAATGAAATGAGTTTTATTAACTCAGAGTTCAAATGTATGTGAGAGAAGTAACATGATACCTGAACAGTACCAAACTCTTCAGAGCTTTCATCTAATGAAGTTCCAACAAAATCAAAAGACAAGCACCTCAGTGAAAGAGAAAGAGTGAGCTGCCTTAACACATTAGACACTGCATAAGGATGGAATAGAGAAATTAAAGAAGTACTATTAAATGCATAAGGAAACAAAACACATGGTATGAAAATCTCAAATAAATAGAAACTAGAACAAAACCTTGCATGTTTCCATCATTCCTCAGTTGACGCAATGAAGTCAGAGATATTTGGAATATCTGAAATAATGACTGATCCCTAAAAGAGCAGGAAACCCTACGGTGGTGTGTCAGAGGCAATCCAGGGTTTGGCTGCCACAGTAAAGAATCAAGATGGTGAAGAAGCTAGCACAAAATTATTTACATTATATATTATATACTTCAGTTAATTACAGATAACAAGTTAAAAGTAGCATAATATCATTTAAGAGTCAGTTACTAAAGCTTGACATGTAATGAATTCCAAAAAATAGCACATTATCTTGTTTTTTCCATAAAACATGATACACACTCACATATATAGACACACATGAAAATATAACTAGCTATTTGAACTCCACATCCCTGATAAAATTATTGAACTCAATCTCTATATGCCTAGAAAACTAATACATTTCTGGAATTGCTATCCCACTGAATGGATAAAATTTAAAAAATACAACTACATTTTTTGATGATTAACCAAACAGATTTAACAAATATAGGCTAAAAAAAGATTGTCCCAGTGTACAAAGCTCCCTCGACTACAAGGTATAGGAAGGGTCAGATGTATAACCTTATCCCTATTTGCGGAAAAGTTGTTTCCATGTTTTGAACCCATGATCAAGGTCATAATGGAGCAACCTTACAGTTGCACCAAGGCTAGCTCTCTATTGACCAAATCCACGTATATAGTCAAAAAATTGTAAACCAAAAGGCTTGGGCATGTGAAGTTCGAGAAATCTAGGCATGAACTTATCTATCTACTCTAAGTACTAATCCAGCTCATAAAAAGAGTTAAGCAGCTTACTTTACTCCATATATGTTCTCATTTTAGCCATCCAAAAAGCTTAGTTGGTTTCCAAAACAATTTAGGCTACTATATCCATCTCTTATAGCAATTAATGTCATTTTTCTCATGCGTTATCCTCATCCAAAATTATAGTAAATCAGAATTAAATATTTTTGACACCCTTTTTGTTCTCCTTCCCATCCTTTCTCCCTTAAATTTTGAATTGAACCCTCTAGTCCTCTCTCGCTCACTCTCACAACCCTCCCCCCTCCCAGTGTCAACCTCAACTCCAAACAATTCTCTCTTCATTTGTCACATCGTTGCACCAAAAGAGGAGTGAGCCAAAGTGGCAAACCCAACGAGGTGGTGGAATTCAGCCCCAAGATGACAAAGGACTAGTTGAAGAATGAAGATGGTTTGGTGATGAGGCCCTCATGATTTGGGGATTTAGATGGATACATAGATTAAGAGAGAGAGAGAGAGAGAGAGAGAATGGGATCTTGAGCAAGGAAGGGAAGGAAAGGAGACAAGTCCATTGAGTTCTCACCAAATACCCAAGAAATGGACCTCATCTTAAAGGACTAAATTCCACTATAATAAAGTAACAACATTATTTATGCACTTCAACCATGAATCCTTTATTGTAGGATCAAAATAACAACTTATAATAGTTTCTTATTTCCACCATAACAAAACATAAAAAACAATAATTAAAAGTAATTGAGTTACTTGCTCAACTTTTAAAAAAAAGGAACTCCTACCATTGCAAGTTCTAGAGAGGGTCAGATGAACGCCGCCTCAACGTCGCATGTGAAAAGGTTGTTTCCATTTTTCCAACCTAAGACCCCTAGATTACAATGGAACAACCTTACCGCTGCATCCAAGCAACAACCCAACCAACCTTACTTGCTCAAATCATTGTTCACCAAACAAATAATTATTTTTCAGCTAGCACATAGTTATAAATTTTGAAAAATATTATTTATTCACATGAACAATGGCCATTACTTTTCACTATGTAGCAATTGTTAGGATAAGATAATGGCTTAGAGCCAAGGATCACCAAACAGGTACCGGTACCGGTCGGCGCCGGTACCAGTTCGGTACCAGCTCGTACCGGCACCGAACCGGTTCAGTAATTCTTTTCAAACTTTTGAGAGATTTGTCTCTTTTTCGGCCAAAAAGGCCACAGCTGTGGCCACAAAAATTCAAAAGGGCCACAATGCGCCCGCGCGCTGTGACTTTGGGCTGCCAAAAGCCCACAGTAAATGGAACCGGTACAAACCGGTCGGTTCGCACCAGTTTCTAGCCGAATCGGATGGAATTGTCCGGTTCCGTCCGGTATGCAGTCGGTATGGGCCGATTCCAGCCCGGTAATACTGTAGTTCCAGCCCCATTGGGTCGAAACCATTTCGTACAGTCGAACCGTACCAGTAGGAGCTGGTAGCAGTACGGTTCGAGCTGAACCGGCCAGTACGGACCGGTTCAGCAAACATTGCTTCAAACATATTTGGTTCACCATAGGCAGTCAAATATGAAGGTTGTAAGTTGCCCAAAGTGATTTAGGACCACTCCCAACCAAAATGACTTAGGCACTTATTTTGGAAGTCAAAGAATAAATTGACCACCATGTTGACTACTTCCACCAAACACATGGAAGTGGCTTTTCTGATCTAAATTCCCTTCACTTATGGATAACAAAACACCCCCTTAGTTGCAATTGCTATTTAAAAGCTCAGTATACACGCATAAAAGGTTATGTAGACCTCTAAAACCATTATAATGGTCATTATTTTAATCAATGCAAGGAAAAGATAGTGCCTAAAATCTTGAAAACTTGAATTAGACTTGTATTTCTGATAATCCAGATGGATTACAAAGTAGGAAATTAAGTTGATCATTTAGTTGCCAATTAATGGTTTAGATTATTCAAAAACAGTTTGTACAAGGAGATACAACAAGGAGAAAAGGACCGTCTCTATATACAATTCTTTACATAACCATACATTCTATGTAAACAAAACGTACATTATAATCCTTATATAGTATTCTTTAAAGCTTAAATTAGAAACTATTGGTATATTATAATCTACACACAGGGACATATAACAAGATGAAATTTCAAATGGCAGTGCTTTTTCAAGTCATTAAATCTTCAACAAATATTCTTTTGCATCTCAAGTCTATGCAGGTGTTCTGTCACAGGGATGCAAATGAGAATATGTTGACGCATATTATTCCGAAGTGTCCAACCATGTACTAGCATTTTACAAGAATATGTAACATGAGAAAAGAACCACAGCCATGTACTAGCATTTTATTTAACCACATATTCTATGTAAACCAAACATAAGAAAAGAGTTTACAATGCCAATAATTTCAGGATAAACTCACATTGATAAGAAAATGTATAGCAGTCATCTAATTAAGTTTCTGAACGTAAGTATGAGTTTTAGATTTTAAGGATAGTCGTGCCAAGTTTTCGCATGCGGAGAAAAACAAGCTAGGATTAGAAAATCTTGACAAAGAGAAACCTGATTCATCTCAGATACAAGTTGATTTAGTATCTTCAAACCAATCGAGTAATGATCTGGGGTTGCCTGAAAAATAGACATTAATTGATGCATCACAATTAGCAGCAAATGATAGAATTATGTAAACTTACAGTAACAATTATACTCTGTATAAAACAAATAAAAGGGGCAATCACAAGGTCAGACATTGTAAATTCTATCACATTATAGATGACAGAAATCATTGAAAGCAATATAAACATCTAATTGATGAGTAATGAACACATGATTTAAAGGAACAGCTGCATTTGTCCAAAGTATATCAGATTATAATACATTATTACAAGTAGCCTTATCATCCTCATCATCATCATCAAAAATGTGTTGAGAGCTTAGAAAACTGAACTTATTAGATTTTTCCAACCAAACATTATGATCTAAATTTCTCGTAACCATGGTGATTTCCATATGAACATTAATTTACAGCTGAAGAATGCAAAACTTATTTATATATGAAAATTCAGTGGAATCAAAGAGATTAAGACAGATTTTTTGATGACTCTTTTTTTAATTATAAAGAAATCTTCTAAAGTGGTCAGAAAGAAAGGAATTGAAATGAGTATGTAAAGTATAATTTTTTTTATTGATCACACGGCAGAAGCACTGGAAGAGAGTAACTGATTTTTTTTGTTGAGTAATACGACAACAAGAAACCGAGCCAAAATTGGGTCGAGGGCAGGATTGCACCCAGGTCACTTGTATCCGGCATCCTGCAACTTTACCAACTCAAAGAGTTTGCATTTTTAGCATTTGAAGCAAAATTGAAAATGCTAAAATATGGCTCAAGGAAATAATGTACGTTAATAAATCAAGCAATGATTTTTTAATCCTTAGCCACTAGAGCCACCACCACTCTCAACAAGATCATTCAAATTTTTCATCAAAATTATCACTGAAGTCATCATAAGATCTTCCTTGCCCTTTCACCATCCATAAAGAAACAATTTGAGCCCCTTCTCCTCACCAAGATCTTTGACCTCAACTGACCAAATTAGCCAGCACAGTACCTGCGAAGATCAAGCAAATGCAACAGAATAGTATGACAAATAAGAAGTACAAATTAACAAGAGAACACGTTTTGGGAAAACAGGATGAGACCTTGCGTGGAGCATGCGCCTCAGTTTAGTAAGACAGCTAGCCTGACAGTTTCAATTATGAATAAGATCATTCCCAGTAGTAGGAGATACCCAAATATTCTATGCAGTGTGCCAATTTGGGTAGCTTCAAGACTACATTGGCTTTCATGCCCCCTTCTATACAAATAATGTTTGATCATTAAAGAGGTCTTTCTCCACAAGAGAATACATTCTATTCAATTCTCAACTGAGATAAACAAGGAACACTTTATACTGGGCTCGCTTTAAAAAAAGATACACACCCAAAGGCACTAGAGATCTCAGACATACTAGATTCTGCTAAAAGTTTTTGTTAATTATCTTAAAACTATAATTAGATGAGCAAGTCATCATCAGACAAAAATACTGGCTCAAGGATTTAGGATTGATCAGGAAAAGGTCCCCTCCCTGAAGGCCAGAAAAAGAAAGAGAAAAAAGTATGGTTATATTGGACAGGAAATATGCCAAGGACAGTCTAAAGTGGAAAACCTTTTAAGTGCTTCCGAAAAATCATATCCATCCTCAAAGGAATTTTTCAATTAGTTCATGTATTTCTATACCACGTGGTACATTATACTTCACTATCTTGGATAATTGCCAATTGCAGGAGGAGCACAAAGGTACCCAATATTGTCTTATGTTCTGCATGATCCTTAAAAAGAAATTGGATTATGGTCTGATATCAGGACCATCAATTCCCTGATTTGGCATATACAAATAAAATATTGAATATTACGAATAAAAAAGGTTATTGACTAAGCTATGTCTAATATAAAATTTCTTTGTTATTTGCCCACTTTAGTTGTGTTAAGTTGATTACAATAACCCTTGGTATTGAATCTATTGATACTGAAGGTCTAGCTTAGAAGCACAAGATAATGCAAAGGTTTCCTCAAGGCATCAATGGAGGACCAAGAATAGCTTACAAAAAGCAGATATAACAAGAAGGGAAGGGGAGGGCGCTCAATTTTATGGTTTTCAACAAGATGATGGGGATCAAGCAACAGTGTAGAGTAGCAAGCCACTTTTTATTGCTTTATATAAAATAAAATACTAAACAAACAGTAAGCTCAACTGCTCCAATATGTGTATGTCTACCAACTAGTGCAATTCTATCCATTAATAAATTGCCTTATGGTTTAGGAGAAAAGCAACTTCCTTGGTAAAATCAGTATGATTTGATGACACACACAAACCTTGGGAACATTTCATTGATCAAAGATTGAACGGTAATCCCCAGTACAACTAGGTTAAAATATTGGTGTGGTGGAAAGTGGACTTGCAATAAGCAAGCAGATTCCAATGTTACACAGCTTCAGGATAAGGCATCTGACGCAGAAGCACTCTTTACCACTTGACTTTTCCCTTTTTAGTTTGAGTATAACCAATGGTGGTTTTAGTTGTTTATTTCGATTTTCTTACATCTTAACTAGTTTTATAGGCTATATAATTGGTAAGATTTTTTCTCCTTATTTAGTAGGATCTTTGTCACTATTCAGTTACAAAGTGAATTAGGAAGGCAAAAGGTAATTAAGATTGTGTTTTCAATTGATTTTTTTGGCTTTGCAAATAGGTTTCGTACAATACAAATTTTGCAATTTTGAAAAGTTCGTAACCATAAGACATTATTATCATATGCATGGTTGTCACCTCTTAGCATTGGGGGAAAAAGATGAAGTTATGTTGAACCAAACTTATGAGTTCTTCATATTTGTGTTGTGATTCCATTGATTGAAAGACTTGTGCTACAATTGGTTCACAAAATAAAGGTTGGCATGGAATGTGAATTCCAGGTTTCGACACAATCCACTATTTGGTTTGTACAACAAGAGACGAAATCATATTTTCTTTGAATTATCATTATCTTAAATAAAGGAATTGCAATTGACACTTGAATGGGTGGAATAGTCATTGCCTAGGATTGGGAATGAATAATAACTTTGGCATTAACTATTAGTAGCATTTATGACATAAAATGAGGTTGACTGACGTATTTGGTATGAATAAATTAGCAGCAAAATGAAAAGAACGATTTGGTTAAACATTTACTTTGAGAAAAAACACTTCATTAAGATGAAAACTGACAACAAAAAGGGGCCAGTATAACAACAGAACAGCAACATTTTGGAGTCCCATATGTACATATAATCACAAATGAAACATAGGGAACAATAATTAAAAAGAGCATACAAAGTGTGAGTTATATTAAATATTAAAAATAAAAAGAAATGAAATAATATGCGTGCAACAAATACAAACAATAGAAGTAAGGGCATCCAGATGCATGAAGATCCCACCAGTGGGGTCTGGGGAGGATCAAATGCATGAAGCTTCAATTATTCTCGAGTCTTAGCAGATATATAAAGACCTCTTTAAGCCCTAGATTCATAACCCTGAAGTTAGGTGTATTCCATCTGATAGATTTTTACCTTTCTTTTTAAGAGCATCAATTTTGTTAGTTCATTTTCAATAAAAATTCAGTCTGAACCTAAGAATTCAGCAAGTTATAAGTTTAGCCCCGAGCCTCCTAAGACCCCTGTGTGCTACAAGACAAATTTCCTAACAATGTCCTTGTCAAGGATGCGTGCTTGTGTCTATTTTGGTACCGCATGCTAAGCTCAAGGCTTGGACGAAGGTGGACTTGGCAATGAGAAAGCAACTGTTGCACAATTCTAGGCTAAGGCATTTGCCATGTTCATGACAGTAGTCTGCTTGCTCATCTCTGATGACTGAAAGTAGGTTCCCTAGCATAAGCAGTTTAGTTTCCAGATTTAAAAAAAGGCTGACTGAGCAAAAAGCAAAGGCATGCTACTCTAGGCTACAACATTTGACACAATAGTGATACCACGGTGTATGTTGCATGTGACAAATCAAAAGAGTTAACAACTAAAGGAACCAATAAGATGATAAAAATTGCTTCTAAAAAATTAAAAGACTCAGATTTTGGCAAACTTTATCATGATTTTCGGGTAGCCAACACTCAGCATAATTCAAACTCTGCTCACTCCACGTGAGAGGCGGTCTCTAACTGCTAGAAGCCAATTACTTGATAGAGGGAAAGATAAAGTCTCTTGCATAGTGAAATGAGAATGGGAGAAGCAGCAAGAAAGCATGGTGAAGTTGCTGTGACTTTAATAAACATGTGTCAACAAATATTAGAGATAGTAGACACCTATGTTGGTCCATACTTCTATCTATTTAAAAGTCATGATTGTACAAAAAGACACAGAAAACTAATATTTGATTAGAAGATAGCATATACCTGACTTAAGAAGTTTGTTGCCTCCTTAACAACCTCTCTGAATCTGTCATCATCAAACCACCCGAATTTTGTAATTCGACATAATAGTTGAATCAGAGATCCAGTTACAAAAGTCTGCAGTTCAGATCCTCTAGTTGCTAGATAGTTTATCACATAATTCCCTACATACAAATCACAGATAAGTCAATTTAGAATACTGCAAGAGAAGTAGCAAAAGTATATTTACATGCATAATATATGATCAGAATATAAATGGAAGTACACAAAGAAAAAAACATGATTAAAAAACCAGATGAAAGGATAATTAGATAACATATTAATTTTACAGGCTTCATTATGTCCACCAAAACCAAGATAATGCTATCAGCAATTTAACCATGTGCAGAACGAAATATACAATTGCAACAGCCATAAGGTGAAAACTTTCATGTCACATTCAAACAGTTAAGCAGCAGATGGTAAATAATGTCATAAAGAACATACCATACAAGCAACTAGACTAGAATGATGAAAAGGAAATAAAGTAATTCAATTGAACTGAAACTGGCCAAAAAAATAAAAATAAAAAAAGCCTGTTTATTTGTAAAGATTAATTGTATGTACAAGTTACTATAGATCAGAATAAACAACATTACAGATATCAAGCCGCAACTGCAAAGAAAGGCTGTGCTCTGTCACTTGCTTCAACAAGCTTGAACTAGCCAGCATCAGAGCATAAGGAGTCAAAGCATTATCCAAAATGTATTGGCATTGTGAAATGTAATCAGCGTTCACAGAAAAGCATTTCAAGGTGCTCTCGACATGTGCTCGTTCAGCTGAATCCTGAGTAGTGTAAAGCCTTTCACACAAGGCTTCCAGCTGGGCTAAGCTCTCCATTGATCAGAAACAACCAGAATTTCCAACTTTTCAGATGATCAAGAATCCAAGACTAATGGCAAGTTGGTTCTCCGTCCCGCGTAAAATCGAAATTACATCTACGAGTTTTGATGAAAGCTGCCACAAATTCAGTGCAAAAGTATGCAGATAAAACACAATCTTGGTTCACATACAAAATATTAGTGTGCCAACAAAGTTGAGAAGCTGAAATACATGATACTACCACGACTGTAGCTTTACATACATATGTACAACATGGAATGTCTCAAATGAAATTTGTCCCATGATATACAATGGTCAAGAGAAGCTCAAAACTAAACAAGACACAAGAGAAAAGGCCTGTGAAGTAGATCGACTGTGACTATGCCCCAAGTTCAAGTCCGAGGTAAGCATCAATCCTGCAATAGGAAAATGTTGAGATCAAAAGAAAAAGTCAAGACAAAGTTTCAAACATTCAAAAGAATAAACAAGACAAGCCTATTTAGCATTGATTTTGGAGGGCCAGAAAGCACTTCTTATAGGACCAAAAGCTCTTTGGGTGATTTTAAGGTGTTTAGTAAAAATTTTGAAATCACTTTCTCGCACCTCCAAAAGCTGAAAAAAGTCTATCCAGGAAATGCTCCAATTTGGAGTTTTTGGGCAAAAGTTTTACTTAAGTTGTGTAGGGAAGCTTTTTTTTTTTTTTAGGAAAAAGCTGGCTTGGGAAACCCAGTTAGAATCTCGATGATGGAATTTCTAAAAGTATTAATTTAAAAATAATCTATAAGTTAACAATGCTTTATAATAACATATTTGACGATACAATATAATAACAATATGATATAATATAATATAATATAATATTATTATCATCATTATTATATTATATTATAATAACCATGTTATAACAATGTAATAATATTATGATATAATACTTTTATAATATAATAAAATAAATATATCATATTCTTATATTATCTTAATATTATTTTAATATAATAATATTATAGATTTATAATTAATTTTAAAATTTATTATTCATTATATTATTTAGGTTAAATATCAAAATAAATAATTTATGAATTAAGAATACTTTACAATAGTAGTTTTTGATAGTACAAATAGTAAATAATTGAAAATCACTATGTAATATCCTTTATTATCGCTTCCTTACACTAAAAAGGCACTTTCTTGATTTAGTTACCAAACAAATGTTATAATTCCACAGCATTTCAAAAATGTAGTTATTAAATAGCAAACAACTTTTATTAAAGGCTCTGTAAGCGAAAGCTCTATTAGGGAAAGCACTACTAGCAAAAACTTTATTACCTATAGCAATGCCAAAACAAGGCCTTATGCAATGTCCTACAGTTCTAAATTTAAAAAAAAAATTGTAAGAAAGCAAATGATCTAATTAATTCAGGGAACATGTCATAAAATGAAGCTGAGCATTCAAGAAATCTATTACTTTGGCCAAATGCAACATGCTAAGCCACCATCTAAAGTGCTTAAAAGAACATATGAAAGCTCTACAACCCCAAAGATCAGAATAGTCCATAAACAAATTCTTTTGCAAATAGTCCACCCATTGGTCTTACGTCTTGATAATGAAGTGGGTTGAACAATAGTACTAGATGTCTTTTAAAATATCTCGCAATAATTTGCAAGATTTTGCAGGATGGATTAAACACAAAAAGATACAAGATCCTTCAATTGATTCCATTAGAAATTTCTAAATTATCTCCATGAAATTGCAATGATTGACCATAGTTTGCAATATCACACTATATCAGATCGTACCACATGTACCAACTTGTACCATTAGAAAACCGATACTCAGCATGACGGCATGCCTCCCTTACCAAGTGTTGGTACTAAGAACCATACTATACCAACACTTTACCAGTTGCATACCAGTATGGATACTGAAAGCAGTACCGAAAACCTTGATTTTGATATAATCAATTTATTATTTATATGTTGCTATGCTAGACATATTTTCAAGACATACAGGGAAACTCATAAATAATGTTATCAATGGATAACCTACAAATTCATTCACATTGTTTCACGTTAATTGTTGGTAATCACAAAATAACCGTCTGCAAACAAAAAAGAATAAAGCCAAGAAATATCAAAACCTGCAAAATTTGTCAACATTGTCCTTTCCGAAGAGGATGAATAAATAAGAACATGAGAATAAGAACTCGCATTATGGGTTGGGCCCCACTTTTTGTACTCGATCTTTCTTAACTCGCACTAGATCTTTCTTAACTACAATAAATTCCTCTACCCTCTCAAAAGTAAATCATATTTATTTTAAATCAGTTAAGACAAATTTAAACATCCTATCACATTGTCGCATCATTTATTTCTTAAAGACATTGCATAGAAAGAAAATGATAAGGAAATTCCTAATATGATTGCCCAAGCTGGCCCATATAAGCCTTTAAAACAACAATTAGTGCCCACCAAAATTGGCATATTAGGAATTTCCCATCAATCTTCTTCCCCTCTAACTAGACTTTTCATGATGCACTCTTCATACTTCCATGCCACTAATCAACAGTTCAATATTCAATCACCAATCTTATCACCTAAGCAACTGTCAACCCTAAAGCTACTACTTGCACCTCTTTCTTAACCACCAAGCCAAATCAAGGCATGCAGATCATCCAAGCTCGACTACATTTTACAAACTCAGCAAAAACAACTGGGACTCAAGTCCTCTCAATCCAGGTGACACCCTCCACTGTCCTGAGAAGTCCAAGAACCAGAAAGCACCAATTTTATCCGACAAGATTCAGCAACAAGAGTCCCAAACAACAAAACAAAGATTCCAGAAAACCTGGTAGCATCTCTTGTAAATTTATTCAAGAAATGGAAGGCAGCCATGCCCTTGCTTCACATGCGTGGCATGCAAGCACTCCCTCAAACCACCCCTGCTTGGGGGGATAGAGGCAGGACCTCTACCTTCTACCCATGTCCCTTCTAGCTTTCTGGCTTCTTACAAACACAGCTCCAAACCCTGCTAATGCTTGATGGAAAAGAACAGCAAGACCAAGATTTAGAAAATTGAGATAATCATTGAAATTTCTCATCAAAACGCTACTATTTGTTGCCAAAACCAGAGAATTGAGCACGAGATCCATTCGCGTTGCACCAATCGAATTTCCGTCCTCCACACGATCTCGATCGAACTTGTTTTTCTCATCGGTTTTAATTCCTCTATTCGCACAAATGCGAGCCAATATTCAATCTTCCATCTCCGAACAAAAAAAATTCAATCATCCGATAAAAGCTAGAAATTACACGAGTAGGCCAGGGAAATTTCAATCCAAAACATGCATCACCGCCTCGAATCGATTCCTTCAGAGATTCTTGATGAAGTGATTCCCTACAAACATGCCATCAAAAAAAATCCCAAAAAAGGGGAAAATTTCCTCAGAAACCTCGTGCTCAGATATATTCGCAGATAAAGAAACAAGAGAGTAGGGTGCGATCGCCAGCTACGGGGGCTCGGAATGAGCACGGGAAGTGGAAGGGGTTTAGAGAGAGAAAAGAGTACAAGTACAAAAATATATCGCAACAGAGGAGGAGAATTCGAGAGAGGAAGAGGACGATACCTTCGATTGCGTGACTCCTTGTCTCTCTTCTCTCTCTTTCTCTCGATTTCGTCTCCCCTTCCAGATCGCAGCTATCTGAGAGTTTTAAATGGCGTGGCCAAATCCGGAGGGGAAGGACAGAATGGCGTAAATAATACGACGCTTGTGGGTATTTCTCTGTCCTCCTTGTGGGGAAGAATGCGAAATCGGACTTCCCCGTTTGCGTCTGGAGATTTCGTTTAGGGTTTCCTGGTGTGTATCGCACCCTCGCTTTAGAGATCAAAACCGTCGAGCACAAAACCAGCGGCTCGTCAAGGTGGTCCCTCTATTTTCCACGTCTGGTGCCGAGCTACCTATTTTCCACGCTGCTTGAGACATTCCGCCATAGCTCGCACGTGCAGGGGAATGGGTAGCTATGTTTCTTTGGCCTCCAAGGAGTGCACGATAAAATTGCTTCAAATGTACCCTGCCTGAATTGTTAATCAATTGGTTAGGATTATGCGAATAAAGATGCTTTTGAAGGTTTGGAAGAGAAGGTAGTACAATTGATTTCTTTGTTGCCGTAGATTTTGATATATAGAGTTGCTTAATTTAGATGCCATGGCAGTGGAATTTGACGCAATTTTGCATGCATATTATACTGACCTTGGTCCTCTCGGATTTGCAATTGAATTGAATTTTTTTCATTATTCCATTGCAAGTTACCTGTATGTTGTTAAGTGGGCGTAAATCAAGGGACGGTCAAGCAATACATAGATGGTCTCCTTAGCCACCATGTTGTCTTGCAATACGCAGCTGATCATGGAAAGTTGGACCTCTCAAATTGACTATGAACTGGAGTGGATCCTAGCCCTACCATATTCGGTGTGTTGTGTCAAAAATTTAATAATGAATGCTGAGCCAATCATGTATTGAAGTTAATAGAGCTTTATAAGAGAGGACAAATTAATAGATTTTTTGTCCATGATAAGTGATAAATTGACAAATGGAGTTGATCAATTGGGCTTGTGTAGTGCTAGATCCTTGTAAAATTTGAGCAGTCTTTCATGCATGGCTTATTCAATGTACCTTGATGGAAATTTAGTTATGATTTCTGACCTACTTGTATGAATAAAAAGGCCGAAGATCTAGAAGAATAAGCAAATTGGTTTTGCTAGCAAAATTTTGACATATGGAGTAGTTCGATTTGGCATGTATAATGAAAAATCCAATTAGTTTAGGATGTATATCTACCGATAGTTTGCAATAATTAAATGAAAGGCATGCTAGGCAATCGCACCCTAGTTTTGGTTGCTATACCCTTTTTATCGACAAGTACCAACTAGGTTTGTTTCTTAAAAAGAGAGAGTAATAAATTAACAAGTGCATACTTAAATATCCTTTGTGATGAGAACATAGAAAGCTCCTTCCTCCATGCCGCTCACATCCTTGCTTTTTTCTTTTCTTCTCTTTAGTTTTTTTTTCTCGAACCTTAAAATACCTCAAGGAGGAAAACTAGCGGGTAGGATTGAAAAAATAAAAGCTTAATTCTAAGTTGTGACTAGCCTTGTGTTACACCACATCCTTACTCGAATTGACATATGAGAGATATGTGCCTAAATTGGCAATATGGAGTGAGAATAGATATTGATGTGGGGTCGGAACCCCGACACCAGCCCGCACACCGGACGAGCAGGGAAAGCATCCGCGTCCTCCCCGAGGTATTGTCCGCTCTGGGATTGCCGCTTCGGGTCTGCGGGAGGTCGCCCAGGGCCGTGGCCCAATGACAGTCCCGAGCCCTGCCGGCGCGGGGGTCCGCGGATGTACTACCCCTACCCTCACGGTTTTGTCCCACAAAAGGGCCCTCGGTGAGAAGAGGTGTTTGCACCCCCCATTTAAGGCACAGACCTTTCCGCTGATTATCCGATGTGGGACTAAACTGGGAACCCCATCCCACAACACAGCCCCCCAGCGGGAAGGTCTGTGCGTGGCCGGGTCCCTTCCTCTAGCGCCATCTGATGTGGGGTCGGAACCCCGACACCAGCCCGCACACCGGACGAGCAGGGAAAGCATCCGCGTCCTCCCCGAGGTATTGTCCGCTCTGGGATTGCCGCTTCGGGTCTGCGGGAGGTCGCCCAGGGCCGTGGCCCAATGACAGTCCCGAGCCCTGCCGGCGCGGGGGTCCGCGGAGGTACTACCCCTACCCTCACGGTTTTGTCCCACAAAAGGGCCCTCGGTGAGAAGAGGTGTTTGCACCCCCCATTTAAGGCACAGACCTTTCCGCTGATTATCCGATGTGGGACTAAACTGGGAACCCCATCCCACAACACAACTGTTACGGGGGAGCTTAGCCACCATGCCCCACGTGACCGGCACGCGCGCCCAGGAAGACTACGGCTGCACCTTGATCCAGCAATCCGACCTCGGGTCGGATATCTTCGGCTCCGCAGCCCGACCCCGAGTCGGCTGCCCCTTGATCCAGCAATCCGACCTCGGGTCGGATATCTTCGGCTCCGCAGCCCGACCTCGAGTCGGCTGCCCCTTGATCCAGCAATCCGACCTCGGGTCGGATATCTTCGGTTCCGCAGCCCGACCCCGAGTCGGCTGCCCCTTGATCCAGCAATCCGACCTCGGGTCGGATATCTTCGGCTCCGCAGCCCGACCTCGAGTCGGCTGCCCCTTGATCCAGCGATCCGACCCCGAGTCGGCAAACTCTTGACAACAACAGATTGTTCCCCTGAGGCACGCCGCGGCCCCCTGCTCCACTACTCCCTGCAACGGCCGTATCCGGCGCTGTCCCACGATCCCCTGTAACAGCCGTACAAAGCGGAGCTCCACTACGCCCTGCCATGGCCGTACCTAGCGCTGCCCCACGACGCCCTGTAACGACCATGTCAGTAGCAACCCCATCGTGCCACACGATGACCAATCCCAAGAAAACCCCCCAGCCTGATATATATGCGGCTGGGGAGGAAGGGGAGGGTAAGCAAGATTTTCCAGAGTATTATCTTACCTGCTACCTCTTCTTCTCCTTCGATCTCCCCTAACTTGATCGTCGGAGGGCCCCCACTACCCCGGTGGTGGTGCGAGGCTTGCTTGCAGGTTTCCCGGCGGAAGGTGGAGCGCAACCAAAGTAATTCTAAGGGAACCCCGTCCACACCGCTGTGGTTCTCGGTTTGGACCCCCAGCAACAGTTGGCGCTAGAAGGAGGGCCCGGATCTCAGAGCAATCGTAATGGCACGGCGAGGTGGTCGTGGAGCTTCCAATGCTTCCGGTCGCGGGGCCTCTCGCGCCTCTGGCCGGAGGGCCGCTGCATCTCCAACACACTCTCAGCAACACTCCACCTCCCCACCGCCCGTTCAGACGGTCGAAGCCGCCCAGTTCGACCAGCTAACCCAGCAGGTTCGCACCCTCGCGGAGGCAGTGCAGAATCTGCAGGGTGCGATGTCCCGGGCGCCGCAGCGGGTTCAGGAGCCGCCGCTGCCTGAGCATTCGCCTGTCCTCCTCAACCCGCGCTCCTTCCTCTCCCATGGGGAGGAGCGCCGGCGCGAGGAGGATTCTCGAGCACGCTCCATTCTGCCGGGACCTTCCCGCCGGAGCTGCGCGGGGTCCGAGAGGCGGGCCCGGGCGCGTTCCCAGACCCCCCAGTCCTCGAGGAACCCGCGCTCCAGTCGGTCCCCCTCTCGCCGCCCCTTGTCTCCCACCCACCGGTCGCGCTCCCTGAACCGGCAGGTGGACGATCTCCACCGACAACTCCAGGTCCTGAAGGGCCATTCCAAAGATTCCTTCGCCGACTTAGAGATCTCCTCCCAGCCGGCGCTTGCCTCGAGGATCCTGCGGACCCCGAATCCGCCGGGATTCAAAATGCCGGCGATCGAGCCCTATGACGGGGCGGCGGACCCGCGGGATCACGTCGAGAGTTTCAGGACCCTTATGCTCCTCCACGGAGCATCAGATCCCCTTCTCTGCAAGGCTTTCCCGGCAACCCTCCGTGGCCCGGCGAGGGCGTGGTTCGCCGGGCTGGAGGCTGACTCAATCCGGTCCTTCGACCAGTTCACTCGCCTCTTCGTCACTCATTTCGCCATCAGTAGCCGGCGGCGACTGGTCTCCGACTCCCTCTTCGATGTCCGGCAAAACGAGGGAGAAAGCCTGCGGGATTATCTTACCCGCTTCAACAGGGCTACGCTGGAGGTCCGGAACCTGAGTCAGGAAGTAGCTCTTTCAGCCGTGAAGCGTGGCTTCCGGAAGGGCAGACTCACCTTCTCCCTGGACAAACACCTGCCGCGGAGCTTCCCAGAGCTGTTGTCCCGGGCAAACCAGTATGCGGACGCCGAGGAGGCGGCCGCCCACCGGAGCAAGGAGGCCGCCGAGATCCCTCCAAAGCTTGGGAAGAAAAGGCGGAAAGAGGCACGCCAGAGGAGGAGCCCGACGCCCCAGCGTCGGCGCAGAAGCCCGTCGCTGGCGAAGAACCACGGCGCCCCACGCCCTCGTTCTCCGCCCCGACGTTTCAACCGGTACACCCCTCTCCTGACTCCCCGGGCCCAGATCCTTATGGAGATCAAGGGGCGGGAGGACCTCCCGGCCCCGAGACGGATGCGAAAGATCCCTGGGAAGAGGCCCTCCCGGGCGTACTGTGAGTACCACCGAGACCACGGCCACGACACAGAAGACTGCTTCCAGCTTCGGGACGAGATCGAGGCTCTCATCTGCCGGGGGCGTCTCGGTCGATATGTGAGCGACCGACGTCCCCCCGCAGACCCGCGTCCGGCCGACCCGGCTCCTCCGAAGCCTCGGGAGCAGAATCGACCCGTCGCGGGTGTGATCCACACTATCACTGGGGGCTGCCCCCGGCCCGTGAGGAACGCAGGAGGCTCGACGGAGGCGTCAGGTGCGGCCGTCGCAAAGAGGCAGAGGGTCGGCAATGTAATCACCTTTTGTGATGAGGACGTAAAGGGGGTTCAGACCCCCCATGATGACGCCATGGTGATTTCCCTCACTATGGCAAACTATGATGTAAGGCGTGTTCTTGTGGATAGTGGAAGCTCAGCGGATATCTTGTTTTACGAGGCCTTCCAAAAGCTGGGCTTGTCCAGACAATTGTTGCACAAAATATCCACCCCCCTCATAGGATTCACCGGTGACGCTGTCCCGGTGGAAGGTGTCGTTGAGCTGCCTGTGACTGCGGGCGTCGCACCCGCAGAAGCCACGGTGCGACTCGGGTTCTTGGTCGTCCGTGTTCCCTCGGCCTACAACACTATCCTCGGACGACCCGGGCTGAACGCCCTTCGCGCGGTGGTCTCCACGTACCACTTGCTCATGCGGTTCCCCACGACGGTCGGGATCGGGGAGGTCCGAGGTGACCAACCGACCGCACGGCAATGTTTCCTAGCGACCCTCAAAGGGAAGAAGCCCGCAGAAGCCCTAAGCGTCGAGTCCCTTGATGCCAGAGACGAGGTGGCCTTGCGGGAGGGGGAGCCGGCCGAGGGAGTGATTGAAGTTCCCCTCGAGGAAGGCCGCCGGGACCGGGCGGTCCGGGTCGGCGCCAATCTCGACCCGGGAGCTCGGGCCCGGTTGGTGGAATTCCTCCGAGCCAATGCCGATGTATTTGCCTGGTCGGCGGCCGATGTACCTGGGATCGACCCGGAGGTCATTTCTCACGCCCTCAACGTCGACCCGACCCACCGGCCAGTGAAGCAGAAGAAGAGACACTGTGCCCCGGATCGGATCCGGGTGGTCGACCAGGAGGCAGACCAGCACATCGTGGATCTGGAGGAGACTTTCACCACCTTGCGGAAGTTTCGCATGAAGCTGAACCCAGCGAAGTGCGCCTTTGGCGCTTCGGCCGGGAGGTTCCTCGGTTTCATTGTCAACCAGCGGGGGTATCGAAGCCAACCCGGATAAAATCAAGGCCATCCAAGGTATGTCCCCTCCGACCAAAGTGAAGGAGGTTCAGGAGCTCGCTGGAAGGGTCGCCGCGCTCGGACGATTTGTGGCAAAATCGGCCGAACGCTGCCAACCATTCTTCAAAGTGTTAAAACGCCCGAAAGACTTCCTCTGGACGGCCGAATGTCAATCAGCATTCGACCAGCTCAAGGAATACCTGGCGTCTCCTCCCCTGCTGTCCAAGCCGCAAGAAGGGGAGATGCTCTACCTCTATCTGGCGGTCTCCCCAACCGCGGTCAGTGCGATGCTGGTTCGGGAAGAGGCAAAGCTCCAGAAGCCCGTGTACTACATCAGTCGGGTCCTATGGGATGCCGAGACGCGGTATACGAAGGCTGAAAAGATCGCCTTCGCGCTGCTGACCGCGACCAGGAGGCTTTGCCCCTATTTCCAGGCCCATTCTGTCACCCTCTTAACTGATCAACCACTACGACAGATCCTCAGCAACCCCGAGAATGCGGGACGGCTGGTGAAGTGGGCAGTAGAACTCGGTGAGTTCGACATCCGCTACCAGCCTCGGCCCGCCATCAAGGCCCAGGTGCTCGCGGACTTCCTCGCTGAGTGCACGGTGCAGGAGGCGGAGCCTAGACCGTCGGAAACGCCCAGCCTCGACCTCCCGACCTGGACGCTTCACATCGATGGGTCGTCGAACCCCGAGGGTGGAGGAGCCGGGCTGGTCCTTACCAGTCCTGATGAAGTGATAGCCGAGTATGCCTTGAGGTTTGGATTTCCAGTGACCAACAACGAGGCGGAGTACGAGGCCCTAGTCGCGGGACTCAAACTCACCGGGGAGCTCGGCATCCGGCGTTTGAAGGTTTTCACCGACTTCCAGCTGGTGGTCGGGCAGGTCCGTGGGGAGTTCGAGGCCCGGAGCCCGACCATGCAGAACTACGTCCGGAAGGTGCAAGCACTCATTCCCGACCTCGGCAGCATCGACCTCCAGCAGGTCCCCAGAAGCGAAAATGCCAGGGCCGACAGGTTGTCCCGCTTGGTGGGCGCAGAGGCGCACAACTTGTCGAGGGCAATCTACCTGGAGACCCTGGATGCCCCGAGCATCGGCGAGGCTGGAGCGGTGATGGCGATTGATCCGGAGCCGTCTTGGATGGACCCGCTCGTCGCCTACCTCGCCGAAGGGATCCTCCCTGAAGACGAAGATCAAGCTCGGCGACTTGTCAGGAAGTCCGCCCACTACGTACTCTATGAAGGGAGGCTGTATCGGACCTCGTTTACCGCCCCCCTCTTAAGGTGCCTCCGCCCCTCGGAGGCGGCCTACGTCCTCGGCGAAGTCCACAAGGGCGTCTGCGGATCGCACTCGGGGGCTAGGTCCTTGGCGCACAAGATCATGAGGCAAGGCTATTATTGGCCTACCTTGTTGGAGGACTCAAAGGGTCACGTACGGAAATGCGATGCCTGCCAGCGCCACGCCAACGTCCAGAGAGTCCCTTCTGTCCCCTTGGCACCAATCACCGCACCCTGGCCCTTCGCACAATGGGGAATGGATATCCTCGGACCATTCCCCGTCGCTTCCGCCCAGCGGAAATTCTTGATTGTTGCAATCGACTACTTCACCAAGTGGGTGGAGGCAGAGCCGCTGGCCACTATCACGGAGGCGCAAGTCCGGAAGTTCGTGAAGAAAAACATCATTGTCCGATTTGGGGTACCCCGGGTCCTCATCTCGGATAATGGTCGACAGTTCGACAACAAGCATTTCCGTGACTTCTGCGAGGAGTTCGGGATCGAGCATCGGTTCACATCTGTGTCGCATCCCCAAACCAACGGCGAGGCCGAGGTGACAAATCGGACAATCCTCCAAGGAATTAAGGCGCGAATCGGTCGGACGGGGCAAGCTTGAGTCGAAGAACTCGAGAACGTCCTTTGGGCGTATCGGACCACGCATCGGACCCCTACCGGGGAGACGCCTTTCAGCCTAACCTATGGCACGGAAGCGGTTGTCCCCGTGGAGCTCGGACTCCCCTCGCCCCTGGGTGGCCGCGCACCGACCCGAGGCCAATTCGGAGCAACTCCGAGGGAACCTGGACCTCTTGGAAGAAGCGAGGAAAATGGCGCAGGACACTCCGGGCGGCGTGTATCCCGCGGCCCCCGTATCTCCGCATGCGCCCAGGCCGCATCCGCCTCGAAGAACGCGCGTATCGCGGCCGCTTAACTGGCACTCCTCGCAAGCAGCAACTGGCCGGTCTGATTTTCCAGGTAACGCCTCAATTAACATTTAATGGCCTTCTGGTGTTCCCCAGGCGACGCTTCGAGAGGAGGAGAAACACGATCGCAGCTGGCCACGGAGAAACCCCGTCGAGCGGCAAGTGATAGGCGCGCGACCAACGAGCGGAATTCCCCGAGGCTCGGCCCTCGGATGCCAGGCTAACTCGATGATCATCCCGGGAGCAGACTAGCCTGAAGCCCCGACCAGTCGCCTCGGCTTGCGCCAGCCTTGGCCGACCAACGAGCGGAATTCCCCGAGGCTCGGCCCTCGGATGCCAGGCTAACCTGATGATCATCCCGGGAGCAGACTAGCCTGAAGCCCCGACCGGTCGCCTCGGCTTGCGCCAGCCTTGGCCGACCAACGAGCGGAATTCTCCGAGGCTCGGCCCTCGGATGCCAGGCTAACCCGATGACCATCCCGGGAGCAGACTAGCCTGAAGCCCCGACCGGTCGCCTCGGCTTGCGCCAGCCTTGGCCGACCAACGAGCGGAATTTCCCGAGGCTCGGCCCTCGGATGCCAGACTAACTCGATGATCATCCCGAGAGCAGACTAGCCTGAAGCCCCGACCGGTCGCCTCGGCTTGCGCCAGCCTTGGCCGACCAACGAGCGGAATTCCCTGAGGCTCGACCCTCGGATGCCAGGCTAACCCGATGATCATCCCGGGAGCAGACTAGCCTGAAGCCCCGACCGGTCGCCTCGGCTTGCGCCAGCCTTGGCCGACCAACGAGCGGAATTCCCCGAGGCTCGGCCCTCGGATGCCAGGCTAACCCGATGATCATCCCGGGAGCAGACTAGCCTGAAGCCCCGACCGGTCGCCTCGGCTTGCGCCAGCCTTGGCCGACCAACGAGCGGAATTCTCCGAGGCTCGGCCCTCGGATGCCAGGCTAACCCGATGACCATCCCGGGAGCAGACTAGCCTGAAGCCCCGACCGGTCGCCTCGGCTTGCGCCAGCCTTGGCCGACCAACGAGCGGAATTCCCCGAGGCTCGGCCCTCGGATGCCAGGCTAACCCGATGATCATCTCGGGAGCAGACTAGCCTGAAGCCCCGACCGGTCGCCTCGGCTTGCGCCAGCCTTGGCCGACCAACGAGCGGAATTCCCCGAGGCTCGGCCCTCGGATGCCAGGCTAACCCGATGATCATCCCGAGAGCAGACTAGCCTGAAGCCCCGACCGGTTGCCTCGGCTTGCGCCAGCCTTGGCCGACCAACGAGCGGAATTTCCCGAGGCTCGGCCCTCGGATGCCAGGCTAACCCGATGATCATCCCGGGAGCAGACTAGCCTGAAGCCCCGACCGGTCGCCTCGGCTTGCGCCAGCCTTGGCCGACCAACGAGCGAAATTTCCCGAGGCTCGGCCCTCGGATGCCAGGCTAACCCGATGATCATCCCGGGAGCAGACTAGCCTGAAGCCCCGACCGGTCGCCTCGGCTTGCGCCAGCCTTGGCCGACCAACGAGCGGAATTCTCCGAGGCTCGGCCCTCGGATGCCAGGCTAACCCGATGATCATCCCGGAAGCAGACTAGCCTGAAGCCCCGACCGGTCGCCTCGGCTTGCGCCAGCCTTGGCCGACCAACGAGCGGAATTCTCCGAGGCTCGGCCCACGGATGCCAGGCTAACCCGATGATCATCCCGGGAGCAGACTAGCCTGAAGCCCCGACCGGTCGCCTCGGCTTGCACCAGCCTTGGCCGACCAGCAGAAGAATTTTCTGAGGCCTAACCCTCGGATGCCTGGCCTAGCGCCGGAAGAATTTCCTGAGGCCTAACCCTCGGATGCCTGGCCTAGCGCCGGAAGAATTTCCTGAGGCCTAACCCTCGGATGCCTGGCCTAGCGCCGGAAGAATTTCCTGAGGCCTAACCCTCGGATGCCCGGCCTAGCGCCGGAAGAATTTCCTGAGGCCTAACCCTCGGATGCCCGGCCTAGCGCCGGAAGAATTTCCTGAGGCCTAACCCTCGGATGCCCGGCCTAGCGCCGGAAGAATTTCCTGAGGCCTAACCCTCGGATGCCCGGCCTAGCGCCGGAAGAATTTCCTGAGGCCTAACCCTCGGATGCCTGGCCTAGCGCCGGAGGAACTTCAAGAGTCAGGAGTCGGCGAGACGCTACCAGGAGTTAAAAGAGGAAGGACGAAAGTGAAATGAGGAAACACTTTGTTTGCATTAACTTTCGTTGCATCAGGGCCGAGACCCATACAACATGGCAAAACGCCAACATACAAAGAAAAGAACAAAGAAAAGTACAGAGAGTCAGCTTGGAGGAACCCCTGGGTTTGGAACGGCGAACACGTCCGCGAAGGTAAGGGAGAACGGCTCCGAGAGCGTCAAAAGAGGAGCGAACGAACAGTCCGACGGCAACGGCAGCAGCACAAGGGAGAAACTCGAGGATGCCTGTGAAGAGAAAGGCGGATGGCGGAGGGCCCCCGGTTAAATAGGCGGGAAGGCGGGTGACGCCTCGGTGACGCCAGAGGACGCCTGGCTGCCGAAGGATCGTTCGCGCCCCAAAGGCGAATCGACGCCATTAAGGAAGGATGTCCGCCGAAATCCGCAGACCGCCAGATCAGCGACAACCGCCATACGCCATAAAGAAGGTGGGGAGCTCGGAGCGCGCGCGCCTTTCCGAGGGATGGCGGCAATCTCGAAGCGTCACTCCCTTCACTCGTTCCCCTCCTGGTTCCAGGCTCGGAAGTGGGGGGCTACTGTTATGGGGGAACTTAGCCACCATGCCCCACGTGACCGGCACGCGCGCCCAGGAAGACTACGGCTGCCCCTTGATCCAGCAATCCGACCTCGGGTCGGATATCTTCGGCTCCGCAGCCCGACCCCGAGTCGGCTGCCCCTTGATCCAGCAATCCGACCTCGGGTCGGATATCTTCGGCTCCGCAGCCCGACCTCGAGTCGGCTGCCCCTTGATCCAGCAATCCGACCTCGGGTCGGATATCTTCGGTTCCGCAGCCCGACCCCGAGTCGGCTGCCCCTTGATCCAGCAATCCGACCTCGGGTCGGATATCTTCGGCTCCGCAGCCCGACCTCGAGTCGGCTGCCCCTTGATCCAGCGATCCGACCCCGAGTCGGCAAACTCTTGACAACAACAGACTGTTCCCCTGAGGCACGTCGCGGCCCCCTGCTCCACTACTCCCTGCAACGGCCGTATCCGGCGCTGTCCCACGATCCCCTGTAACAGCCGTACAAAGCGGAGCTCCACTACGCCCTGCCATGGCCGTACCTAGCGCTGCCCCACGACGCCCTGTAACGACCATGTCAGTAGCAACCCCATCGTGCCACACGATGACCAATCCCCAGAAAAACCCCCCAGCCTGATATATATGCGGCTGGGGGGAAAGAGGAGGGTAAGCAAGATTTTCCAGAGTATTATCTTACCTGCTACCTCTTCTTCTCCTTCGATCTCCCCTAACTTGATCGTCGGAGGGCCCCCACTACCCCGGTGGTGGTGCGAGGCTTGCTTGCAGGTTTTCCGGCGGAAGGTGGAGCGCAACCGAAGTAATTCCAAGGGAACCCCGTCCACACCGTTGTGCCAATCGTTCTCGATTTGGACCCCCAGCAACAGATATTATATGCATTTCAATAGCTAAGATCGAAGAGGCATCATGTAGGAGTTGGCCAAAGGTATCTCGATAGAGGTTGAAGTTAGAGCATCCCCTTAGAGGCCATTATAGAATGACGGTATGAAGTAGACCGAATGGAGATATAGCAAGAAGCATGATTGTCGATTTGACAGGAGTTTTCGGCCTAATAGGTGGTACATGACTATTAGCTTGACAAATGGTACCATATCGAAACAAGGAGTACTTGGAGATAATTGGCATTAGCTACCATAACCGCCAAGCAGATGTGGGCAATTGTTATAGTGGATAATTATTTATTTTAGTATATAAGTATTAGACTTGTACTTTGTATAAAGATCCCTCCACAATCAATCTAATACATCTTTTTTATGTTATCTTAGTTTTACTATACCAGCAACTTTTATCCTAGGAGTTAGTATAACCTAGCTTTCTACCATAGCCTAATATTATACCACTACCGTAGCCCAGCACTAGTCCACCTTCGAACACTGCTATGATTGTGGCAAAAGTTCTTGAAGATCAAAGTATCTCGGCCCATGCTACTCTCTATTCTTCCTTCGATCCTCATCATTATCTTTCTAGTTGATCCAATACCGATGGCATGCACAGGCAGACCAACCTAGCTTGTTACTGCTGAGACTCAACATCTTTCTCCACTGACCAACCAAATTATCTAAAATCCCGAGTTCCCTAGTGCTTCCCCCAATCGAGTAGGAAAAGAGTGCCAACAAGTCTTTTTTTGGTTTGTTTAATGGGATCTTGCATAGTTATCGTCACACTGGTTCTGGTAGGACAACCACATAGTTGTCATCATCATGCATAAGGAGATCAAGTAAGCAAATACAAAGAAAATGACTGCTATACTAAGGGTCCTTTTAAAGTGGTATGCAGTATCTTCGACTTGGGTAAGGGAATGGTTTGAAAGACTTATTTTTGTAGTTAAAAGATGATGTGCAAAACTCCAGTGCATTTGAGAGAGTCCTAAAGTGAAGACAACCAAGCCTATCCTTGTGATGGACGAATCAACTAATTAACCAATGTATGGGAGTACTAAGCCACAGTACACTACAGTGAGTCTATGGTGAAGACGGTCAAATTCGTCTTTGCAATGGATGAATCAGTTTATGAACAAGCGTTTGGACGTATTGGGTCTATAGTTAACCTAAATTGGAGACTTTGGCTTATTAGAAGATAGCAACTGAAGATGATACTATGGAGACTATGAAATCTACTGATTGAATCACTAAAGCCACGGCAGCAAAAAAAATTGAAGGATACTTTGGTCAATACTGTTGGTAACCCGCCTATGCCGCTGAAAATTCAAAAAAATTCAGAACGCAGCGGAAGGGGCATGTGCGGGATCGGCGTTCATCGTATGAACGTCGTTTCTAGACCGTTCGTAGTTAGATAAGGATTAATACTTTTAAAACCATTAGGGAGATCAAATCTTCACCTTGTGCGGGTAGATGATCACCGCAAACTGAAGCTCGTGGTTTTAGGTTGAGGGTTCGTTTGAAGCCGTTCAAACGTCCGGCCTCTACGGGTATCCACACGAAGCAGAGGACTTGATCAAAGATCTCTTGTCTTTCCGGGGAGCTAGTTCCCTTGCAAAGACTTCTTTTGATGGCTGATCTCCTCTCTTTCAATCAACCCTTGATTGTGCTTGAGAGGAGGAAGTAGAAGGATGAAGAAGATGAAGAGGAACAATCCCCACGCAGCCTTCTTTTCTTCCTTGCGTTGGATGAAGGAAGGGAAGGGGAGGAGGCCGCCAACACTTGGATTTCTCTTCCCTTTGCTTGCGGCTGAACCAAGGGGAGAGGAGAGGGGGCGATGGCTTGGAGAGGAGGAGCTTCAATGCATTAGGGCGCCGGCCCCTTTGCTCCCCTTTTAAAGGTATGAAGGGGCTCCTACAAATTAGGAGCCCTTGATCACCTTCCAAGAGGGGCGCCGGCCCCTCTTGTGTTGCCGCCACAAGCCAAGGAAAGGAGGAGGGGCGTGTGCCCCTCCTTCATGGTTGCCCTAATCCTCATTAGGTAAGGTTTTGGTTGCCCTAATGTGGCTAAGCCCTAATCTAATTAGGCTTAGTCCAAGGGGGAACCAAATTGGATCCAATCTAGGTAAGTCCTAATCCAATTAAAACTTAAATCAATTTTGACTCAATTGAACTCTTCAATCCTAATCCAATTAGGAGTCTTGTTGATTCATTAGATTAATAATTAATTGTGACTTAAGAAACCTTAATCCATAATAGGACATATTTAATTTTAATCCTAATCCAATTAGGACTCTTATTTGAATCCGAAGTCCTAATCCAATTAGGACTTCTAGGAATCCTATTCTAAATAGGAATTCAAATTGAATTCAAAATCCTAATCTAATTAGGATTGTAGGAATCCTACTCCAAGTAGGAATCCCAATCCTACTCCAAGTAGAACTCCCAGTCCTAATCCAATTAGGACTCTAGGAATTCTACTCCAAGTAGGATTCGTGTTTTAAGTCCAATTAATCAATTCCATTCCTTCTTCAACTTATTATCAATCGAATTGATTACTCGTGATTCATAATCACTTTTCAACCATCGGATCGGTCAATACTTCTAGTGTGTGTGACCCCATAGGTTCTACTCTGACTGGTAGTGAGATATATTGCGATCTCTATCACAATATCATTGAATACTCCTTTCAATGGGTTGGAACGATTCCAACTCTACTCATTAGGGTTTATCGATCATTGAGACAATCCCTATGAGTCCCACCATCCATCAGTGACACCTAGCAGCATGTAGTGGCTACCCAGCAGAATAGAATGGTGAACCTCTAGGTGCAGTTAATATGTGATACAGTCCTACTATCGTGGATCCCTACAGGACGGAGGTCATGGACAACTCGTCAAACCCCATCGTCTGTCATATGTGAAGATTTATTCGACTTAAGTTCGAGAGTGGAAAACTCTTTCTCCACTGTGCATACTGCCCCGGCCGAGGTCTTACGAACTCAGTCTTATAAATCACATAGGATCTCTCCTTATCTATCAAGGTCGATAGATTCCTTATAGGTGCATACCCTACTCCTACAGTGAACTTACTACAGCCAATCTACACTACATGGACCCATATGGCTAGGGACCATGTATGTGTGCAGTCAAACTACAATAACCTCACTGTGAGTAGCCGAAGCACCGCAGGTCAAAGGACCAGTCACACTACTGCAACATCAAGTAAGTCACTGACGAGTGGATAGACATCCAAGTGACTTCTTGTATTGGTCACTCTCAGTACCCTTGTTCTCTAACAAGCACCTGCACTATCACTTCAGTGTCCCTACACTGTGGACTCAAGTCTCGTCCATCCAGAAGGAAAATGATCTGTGCACTGATCGGATCGATCACCGTCCTCGTGATGATCCATTGATCAGGAGCATTTAGAAATTAATCACCAATGATACATGGCTCAAATTCTCAACTCTTGAGAATATGCATCATCATCTTATTAATTTCTTGGACGATTCATAGACACATAAATAATATGAATGAAAAGATGCCTTTTATTTATTCAATAATAAATAGTCAAGTACAAAATTATGTCCCTAGAATTAACAATGTGTCAGCCAGATTGGCTTCTAGGGCATACATCTAACAATCTCCCACTTGCACTAAAGCCAATCAGTCATATATCTAAGCCCCATCTTCTCAAGGTGGGCTTCAGTCTTTTGCTGACTTAGCTGCTTAGTGAACGGGTCTGCCACGTTATCCGCGGAGTCTACTCTCTGCACTTCGACATACTTCTTCTCAACATAGTCGCGTATGAGATGGAAGCGCCGCTCTATATGCTTGGACTTCTGATGAGACCTTGGCTCCTTAGCAAGAGCTATGGCGCCATTATTATCGCAGTAGAGTGTTATGGCATCTGATGTCATTACATCCAGTTCTGCAATAAATTTCTTGAACCAGAAGCCTTCCTTAGCAGCTTCAGAGGCGGCGATGTATTCAGCTTCCATAGTAGAATCAGCAATGATCGGTTGTTTAGAACTCTTCCAATTCACCGTACCACCATTGCACAAGAGCACATATCCAGATGTTGACTTCCTATCATCGACATCAG
This sequence comes from Phoenix dactylifera, assembly GCF_009389715.1. Classification (NCBI taxonomy): domain Eukaryota; kingdom Viridiplantae; phylum Streptophyta; class Magnoliopsida; order Arecales; family Arecaceae; genus Phoenix; species Phoenix dactylifera. The sequence continues at coordinate 177,467 of NW_024067817.1, forward strand.
TCATGAAGTCTGAATCTGTGTACCCTTCTACCTTTAACTCTGATGATCCTCCAAAAACCAAGAATAAATCTTTAGTTCTTCTCAAGTACTTAAGAATATTCTTCACAGCTGTCCAGTATTCTTCACCTGGATTCGACTGATATCTGCTTGTGACACTCACAGCAAGAGCTATATCAGGTCGTGTACATAGCATGGCATACATGAGGCACCCTATAGCTGATGCATAGGAAATCTTGCTCATGCATTGAATCTCTTCAGATGTGTTGGGGCACATCTTCTTGGAGAGATGAATTCCATGCCTAAGGGGTAAAAGACCCCTTTTGGAGTTTTCCATGCTGAACCTTTTCAGCACTTCCTCTATATACATTTTCTGTGATAGGCCAAGCATCCTTTTAGATCTATCTCTATAGACCTTTATTCCCAAAATATAGGATGCTTCCCCAAGGTCTTTCATTGAGAACTCTTTTGACAACCAGACCTTGACCGAGGTTAGCATGAGAACATCATTCCCTATCAGGAGGATGTCGTCGACGTACAGTACGAGAAATACGACAGCGCTCCCACTAACCTTTTTGTAAATACACGGTTCCTCTTCGTTTTTGATGAAATCAAACGTTTTGATTGCGTCATCGAAACGAGCATTCCAACTCCGAGATGCTTGCTTTAGTCCATAAATGGACCTTTGCAGCTTGCAGACCTTGTGATCTCTATCACTGGAAGTGAAACCCAAAGGCTGTTCCATATAGATATCTTCATTAAGATATCCATTCAGGAAAGCAGTTTTCACATCTATCTGCCAGATTTCATAATCATGAAATGCTGCAATGGCAAGCAATGTTCGGATGGATTTCAGCATGGCTACAGGTGAAAAGGTCTCCTGATAGTCAATGCCTTCGCGTTGACTATACCCTTTCGCCACAAGCCTTGCCTTATAGGTCTCTACCTTTCCATCCGAACCTATCTTCTTTTTGTAGATCCATTTGCATCCAATAGGTACAATACCTTCTGGTGGATCTACTAAGGTCCAAACTTGGTTGGAATGCATGGAGTCTATCTCTGACTTCATAGCTTCCAACCATTTCTCAGAATCGACATCAGATATCGCCTCGTTGTAGGTTTTGGGATCCTGTATGTGATCCCTATCTCCCACTAGGAACATTTCCTCGGTATCCTTTTCTAGTATACCTAAGTATCTATCGGGAGGATGGGAGACCCTACTTGATCTACGAGGTGGTTGAGGGACATCGTGTACTGGCTCTGTATTAATGGGTTCCATAGGATCCATGACTCGTTGCTTTTCAGAGACTTTCTCTTCAAGCTCAATTTTTCTCCCACTGCCTCTATCAAGGATAAACTGGTTTTCCAAGAAAATGGCGTGACGGCTCACAAACACATTGTGATCCTGTGAGACGTAAAAATTGTATCCTAATGACTCTTTAGGATATCCTATAAAACGAGCACTTATGGTCCTAGCCTCTAGCTTATCCGCCTGCAGTCTTTTGACGTGGGCCGGACATCCCCAAATCTTGAGATGACCAAGACTTGGTTTCTTACCATGCCATATCTCATACGGTGTGGTAGGAACGGATTTAGAGGGAACTCTATTAAGTAGATATACTGCGGTAAGTAAGGCATCTCCCCAAAGAAACATAGGTAAATCTGTGAAGCTCATCATGGACCTGACCATATCCAATAGGGTCCGATTTCATCTCTCGGACACCCCGTTGAGTTGAGGTGTACCCGGAGGAGTCCATTGTGAGACTATGCCATTGTCCTTGAGATAGTCCCGGAATTCTCCACTAAGGTATTCTCCTCCTCGATCTGATCGAAGAGCCTTAAGGGGTTTTCCAGTTTGTTTTTCTACTTCATTTCTGAACTCTTTGAACTTTTCGAAAGATTCAGATTTGTGTCTCATAAGATACACATACCCATACCGTGAATAATCATCGGTAAAGGTAATGAAGTACGAATAACGTCCCCTGGCTAGCACATCGAATGGGCCACATACATCTGTATGTACTAGGGTAAGTATTTCAGTTGTCCTCTCCCCATGTCCTACAAAGGATAATCTGGCCATTTTTCCTTGAAGACAGGACTCGCAAACTGGATATGACTCGGAAGTCAATGAGCCGAGAAGCCCATCTTTATCCATTTTGTTCATTCTGTCCTCTCCAATATGGCCAAGCCTGAGGTGCCACAAATACTTTTGGTTTATCTCATCCCCGGATCTTTTGGATCCTTTGGCATTCACTTCTTGCTCAGACACATTTACAGATACATCCATATGCAAATGATAGAGACTGTCAATCATAAAACCACGTGCGACTATTTTATTTCTCAAATAAATAGAACAGCAGTCTTTGTCAAATGTAAAAATATGACCTTCCTGTGCTAGACATGAAACAGAAATCAAATTTCTGCTAGCAGCAGGTACATAATAGCAGTCTCTAAGTAATAAACTAAAACCAGACAGTAGTCGCAGATGGTAGGTGCCGACAGCCACAGCAGCAACTTTTGCCCCGTTGCCAACCCGAAGGATTACCGCACCTTCCGCCAGCCTTCTACTTTCCTTTAGACCCTGCATGGTAGTGCACAGATGAGCACTAGAACCAGAATCTATAACCCAACTAGAAGTAGAAGAAACCGTTAGATTAGTTTCAATTATGAGCAAATCTATACCTTCTGAAGGTTTGTCACCTTTCATGTTCTTCAGGCTCTCGAGGTATGAAGGACAGTTCCTCTTCCAGTGGCCGTCGACATTGCAGTGGAAACATTTTCCTTTGTCATTGGCCCTTTTCTTTTGAACTTCCTTTTTTGGCTTCTTGTCTTTCTTTTGCTTCTTAGCAGGCTTCTTTTTCTTCCAAGCAGACTTTCTCTTGGAACCAGAAGTCAACTCAGCAGCAAGAACATCGCCCCTTGAACTTTTCAAGGCTCCCTCAGCAGTTACCAACATATTTATTAGTTCAGTCTTAGTGCATTCAATCTTATTCATATGGTAGTTTACTATAAACTGACCAAATGAATTAGGAAGGGATTGAAGGATCAGATCAACTTGCAATTCCTTGTGCATGTTCATACCGAGCTTCTCAAGCTCCTCTAGGTCCTTGATCATAGTCAGACCGTGATCATGGACGGACTGCCCATCGCGCATCTTTGATTTGAAGAGCCTCTTGGACACTTCAAAACGAGCTGTGCGACTCTGCTCACCATACAACTCTTGCAGGTGTGCCAGTATGTCCCTAGCAGTCTTCATATTCTCATGCTGGCATTGGAGTTCATTAGACATGGATGCCATCATATAGCACTTGACTCTAATGTCATCATCCAGCCACTTTTGATGCATCTGTCGCTGAACATCAGTGGGACGTGCTAGTATTGTGGGGATATCTGAATCGAGTATGTAGCCTATTTTCTCACAGCTCAAAATAATTTTGAGATTCCTAAGCTAGTCTCTGTAATTGGTACCGGTCAATCGGTTGGTCTCAAGAATTCGGGTCAAAGGGTTTAAGGCTGACATTATGATCTGCAGAGAGTAAAGATTCTAGTTAGACTTTTGTACTTGATCCTAATCTGTTCTAAGGTCTTTTAGAACAATTTTAACTCCCACTATTTTCTCGAATTCCTTACACTCCCCTGGTAGGAAAACGGAAATCCTACATGACTAGGATTTCTAGTGGGTACTGCGGTCCCACCGATCTACATGGCACCTCACCTAACAGTTATTGGTGACACATAAATGGATGAGTGTACAACTCTTGTACAATGCTACTCAAGCATGTTGCAGTGCAACTCGGTCTCTAAGCTATGAAGACCTCACCTAACAGTTATTGGTCCCATTTCTTAGTTAAGTCAGACCCACTGTATAACCGTAGGAATAAAGTCGTCATTGGGTCCTCACCTAACAGTTATTGGTGCCCAACCCCACCTTTACCCTACAACATCTCATGTCTATAGAGAGGTCCAGCCCCCCGATGCAACTTGCCCACTGTGTCCAGCCGAGACAAATCAACATCAGAAAGGCCTTAGCAGCTCTACTACAGTGGAAGACCTATTGACTTAATATTGGTTAATCAGGTCTTAGTGTTTGCAACTTGAGCTCTTCATAAGAGGTAATCGAACAATTGGCCAGGTAAGCAGGTGGGAGGCTCCCCTTACTCAGAGAGTAAGGTCCTAATTAAGTAACCACCTTTCATGCTTTCCTAGACACCAATTAGATCAATTAATCTAATATGATTTGCTCATGTCGGTTCACTCTCGACTTGATTGAGGAGATTTTAGTTTAGGTCTCAATTGGGTTTGCTACATCACATGTAAACCTATCTACCCGACTCACATTCACATCACATGCAAACGGCACATTGCAGGCATTTATAATCGCAGCAATAATTAAAGCTAAACTTTAAATAGGTGATGATCATAGATTCTAGTTAGGTCGTATTACAAGCACATGCACGTCAATCGATCAACTGGTCTTCAACTCTTGAATTGGTTCCAAGCCTCCTTGACTCGATCCTTGACCAACTCTTGATCCAATCGCCATCAGCCGCTTGGAGCCCTGTTCATCTCATGCATCATCTTCGACTTGATCGTTGACGTACATCACAGCACAGAAATACAACCAGATATAAAATAAAAATAAATTACATCCCCTTTTAGGAGGCACGCAGGCCTCTCAAAACATCAAATAAGATGCATGCAAGCATCTGTAAAATTACATGACATTGCAGATCACATCGCAGGTCTTTACATTTAATACCAAAAGGGTTTGAATCCTATGATCATCACCATATGCAACAATTATAATTTTCAGATCTGATAATTAATTGAATATATCATGACATAGGTTGCTGATCATGCTAATCATGATTCTAAACTTTGTAATCACATTAACAATGCAATTAGAATCATCTTTTTATCACATAAAAATCAGCATGTAAAAATCAGCACCCTAGAAAAAATCTGCATGCATGATCATTCAATTTTCAGATCTAATAAGCCTTCTTATAATTAATTCTTACCTTAAACTACGAAGCCTAGGCTCTGATACCACTGTTGGTAACCCGCCTATGCCGCTGAAAATTCAAAAAAATTCAGAACGCAGCGGAAGGGGCATGTGCGGGATCGGCGTTCATCGTATGAACGCCGTTTCTAGACCGTTCGTAGTTAGATAAGGATTAATACTTTTAAAACCATTAGGGAGATCAAATCTTCACCTTGTGCGGGTAGATGATCACCTGCAAACTGAAGCTCGTGATTTTAGGTTGAGGGTTCGTTTGAAGCCGTTCAAACGTCCGGCCTCTACGGGTATCCACACGAAGCAGAGGACCTGATCAAAGATCTCTTGTCTTCCCGGGGTGCTAGCTCCCTTGCAAAGACTTCTTTTGATGGCTGATCTCCTCTCTTTCAATCAACCCTTGATTGTGCTTGAGAGGACGAAGTAGAAGGATGAAGAAGATGAAGAGGAACAATCCCCACGCAGCCTTCTTTTCTTCCTTGCGTTGGATGAAGGAAGGGAAGGGGAGGAGGCCGCCAACACTTGGATTTCTCTTCCCTTTGCTTGCGGCTGAACCAAGGGGAGAGGAGAGGGGGCGATGGCTTGGAGAGGAGGAGCTTCAATGCATTAGGGCGCCGGCCCCTTTGCTCCCCTTTTAAAGGTATGAAGGGCTCCTACAAATTAGGAGCCCTTGATCACCTTCCAAGAGGGGCGCCGGCCCCTCTTGTGTTGCCGCCACAAGCCAAGGAAAGGAGGAGGGGCGTGTGCCCCTCCTTCATGGTTGCCCTAATCCTCATTAGGTAAGGTTTTGGTTGCCCTAATGTGGCTAAGCCCTAATCTAATTAGGCTTAGTCCAAGGGGGAACCAAATTGGATCCAATCTAGGTAAGTCCTAATCCAATTAGAACTTAAATCAATTTTGACTCAATTGAACTCTTCAATCCTAATCCAATTAGGAGTCTTGTTGATTCATTAGATTAATAATTAATTGTGACTTAAGAAACCTTAATCCATATTAGGACATATGTTAATTTTAATCCTAATCCAATTAGGACTCTTATTTGAATCCGAAGTCCTAATCCAATTAGGACTTCTAGGAATCCTATTCTAAGTAGGAATCCAAATTGAATTCAAAATCCTAATCTAATTAGGATTGTAGGAATCCTACTCCAAGTAGGAATCCCAGTCCTACTCCAAGTAGGACTCCCAGTCCTAATCCAATTAGGACTCTAGGAATTCTACTCCAAGTAGGATTCGTATTTTAAGTCCAATTAATCAATTCCATTCCTTCTTCAACTTATTATCAATCGAATTGATTACTCGTGATTCATAATCACTTTTCAACCATCGGATCGGTCAATACTTCTAGTGTGTGTGACCCCATAGGTTCTACTCTGACTGGTAGTGAGATATATTGCGATCTCTATCACAATATCATTGAATACTCCTTTCAATGGGTTGGAACGATTCCAACTCTACTCATTAGGGTTTATCGATCATTGAGACAATCCCTATGAGTCCCACCATCCACCAGTGACACCTAGCAGCATGTAGTGGCTACCCAGCAGAATAGAATGATGAACCTCTAGGTGCAGTTAATTTGTGATACAGTCTTACTATCGTGGATCCCTACAGGACGGAGGTCATGGACAACTCGTCAAACCCCATCGTCTGTCATATGTGAAGATTTATTCGACTTAAGTTCGAGAGTGGAAAACTCTTTCTCCACTGTGCATACTGCCCCGGCCGAGGTCTTACGAACTCAATCTTATAAATCACATAGGATCTCTCCTTATCTATCAAGGTCGATAGATTCCTTATAGGTGCATACCCTACTCCTACAGTGAACTTACTGCAGCCAATCTACACTGCATGGACCCATATGGCTAGGGACCATGTATGTGTGCGGTCAAACTACAATAACCTCACTGTGAGTAGCCGAAGCACCGCAGGTCAAAGGACCAGTCACACTACTGCAACATCAAGCAAGTCACTGACGAGTGGATAGACATCCAAGTGACTATTTGTATTGGTCACTCTCAGTACCCTTGTTCTCTAACAAGCACCTGCACTATCACTTCAGTGTCCCTACACTGTGGACTCAAGTCTCGTCCATCCAGAAGGAAAGTGATCTGTGCACTGATCGGATCGATCACCGTCCTCGTGATGATCCATTGATCAGGAGCATTTAGAAATTAATCACCAATGATACATGGCTCAAATTCTCAACTCTTGAGAATATGCATCATCATCTTATTAATTTCTTGGACGATTCATAGACACATAAATAATATGAATGAAAAGATGCCTTTTATTTATTCAATAATAAATAGTCAAGTACAAAATTATGTCCCTAGAATTAACAATGTGTCAGCCAGATTGACTTCTAGGGCATACATCTAACAAATACTTGGCCAAAACTTGAAATTGTTGATCATGGTTATTTATACAAAATCATTGGCGAAGTCAGCAAATCTTTGCCGATATTAGCTCTTGATCACTTTTCCAGAAGTGAAGGGCAAACATATGATGATTTCATAATACCGGCCTGAGGCGTCATAAGGGTTGGGGGCAACCCTATCGAAGGGAGCTTTCAAAGGTTTCCTATATGATGCAGGTTACATATGCTAAGGTGCAACATGACAACGCAAGGATCAATTCGGCCTAATACCTGTGAGGATTCATGCGAGTGTGTTTAGTCCTGTTGCTGGAAATTGGACCCGGGGGTGACCACTGGCTGAGAAGGAGGAGCTCCGGTGGCGGGCGGTGCGTCGGCAGGCTGCGTCCTCCGGAGGACCTGCAAAAAAGCCGATGGTCGGGGTTTCCAGCGCCGGCCCTCCGATGCTTAAGTCAGAGGGGGGTTTAATTTGAAGAAGGAGATGAGTTGTATATCGGAGTCAGAGTTTCCGGATTAAGAAGAAGAATCTCCCTTTAAAGAGGAAGAAGTTTTCCTTTTATAGGAGGGATACAGGGTTACCTGTGATGTGACCAGGCGAATTAAATGAGCTACCGTCATGATTGAGTATGGTCATCTGAATTAATGTGTTGCCGTGGAGGACGGAACTGGAGCCAATGAGTTGTTGTGGGTGACCGGACGTAGTTGAGTGAGTCGATGAGTTGCCGTGGATGGCCTGAGATTTTGAATAAGCCGGAGATCCGTGGAGACCATCCGCATTAATTGTTGACAGTCATAGCAGGGTATGGTCCCTGGTTGATGTGTCGTGGCGTGGCCGGCAAACAAAGCATGGTACAGTGAGACTGCTGCAGGACGTGACCGCAGCATGTGGACGACGAACTCGATCTTCTGAGCTCGGCTTTTTGGGCTCGGCATGCATGAGCTTCGCCTTCTGAGCTCGGCCTGCATAAGCTTGGTCTTTTGGGCTCGACCTGCATGAGCTCGGCCTGTATTCTGGACTCGCCCTGCATGAGCTTGGCCTACGTGAGCTCGGCCTGCATGAGCTCGGTCTTCTGAGCTCGATCTGCATGAGCTCGACCTGCATGAGCTCGGCTTGCATGAGCTCGGTCTTCTGAGCTCGATCTGCATGAGCTCGACCTGCATGAGCTCGGCTTGCATGAGCTCGGTCTACATGAGCTCGGTCTTCTGAGCTCGGCCTGCATGAGCTCGATCTGCATAAGCTCGGCCTTCAGAGCTCGGTCTGCATGAGCTCGGTCTGCGGAGCTCGGCCTGCATGAGCTCGGCCTGCATGAGCTCGGCCTTCGGAGCTCGGTCTGCATGAGCTCGGTCTGCCGTCGGATTCGGGTGTTCTGACTATATTTGTGGGGTGGTCCATTTTTCCCCCAACACTATCCCGCGACTTCTGAATTCGAGCTGCTTTTTGGCTCGAGTGAAGGAAGTAGTCTAGTCATCGATTGTCCTGTAATATAGCCAAATATCTATGGAGATGTATGTGCTAGTATGGTGTACCTCTCGTGCAGTCGGAGTTAACGGCCTTAAGCCAAGCTGTTCAAGCCGAGCTAAGCGACTTTGCTCCGAGGTCGACTTCAGCGGCCTTCTTTGGCTTGTGGTCGACTCAGCAGGGTGCCCCCACTCAGATCGGGTCGTAGGAGGCGTCAAGTGCCGTGGAAATATCGTGGAGATGCCGTCACGAGGTCGAGGGAGACTTGGCTCGTGGTCGACTCGGCGGCGCTCGGTGGTGCTTCCCGAGGTCGAGGGAGCTTGGGCTCGCTGTCGACTCAGCAGGGCATCCCGAGGTCAAGGAAGCTGGGGCTCGCTGTCGACTCAGCGGGGCATCCCGACCTTAGTCGAGGGATCATGCACGAGGTCGAGGAAGCTGGGGCTCGCTATCGACTCTGCGATGCTTTCCGAGGTCAAGGGAGCTGGGGCTCACTGTCGACTCGGTGGCGCTCGGCGGTGCTTCCCGAGATCGAGGAAGCTTGGGCTCGCTGTCGACTCAGCGGGGCATCCCGACCTTAGTCAAAGGATCATGCACGAGGTCGACTGAGGTGGGGCTCGCTGTCGACTCTGTGATGCTTTCCGAGGTCGAGAGAGCTGGGGCTCGCTGTCGACTCAGCGGGGCATCCCGACCTTAGTCAGGGGATCATACGCGAGGTCCAGGAAGCTGGGGCTCGCTATCGACTCAGCGGGGCATCCCGACCTTAGTCGGGGGATCATGCGCGAGGTCGAGGGAGCTGGGGCTCGCTGTCGACTCTGCGATGCTTCCCGAGGTCGAGGAAGCTGGGGCTTGCTGTCGACTCAATAGGGCATCCCGATCTTAGTCGGAGGATCATGCGCGAGGTCGAGGAAGCTGGGGCTTGCTGTCGACTCTGCGATGCTTTCCGAGGTTGAGGAAGCTGGGGTTCGTTGTCGACTCAGCAGGGCATCCCGACCTTAGTCGGGGGATCATGTGCGAGGTCGAGGGAGAGAGGCTCCCTGTCGACCCCGCAATGCTTTCCGAGGTCGAGGGAGCTGGGGCTCGCTATCGACTCAGCGGGGCATCCCGACCTTAGTCAGTGGATCATGCGCGAGGTCGAGGGAGCTGGGTTTCGTTGTCGACTCTGCGATGCTTTCTGAGGTCGAGGGAGCTGGGGCTCGCTGTCGACTCAGCGGGGCATCCGACCTTAGTCGGAGGATCATGCGCGAGGTCGAGGGAGAGAGGCTCACTGTCGACCCCGCGATGCTTCCCGAGGTCGAGGGAGCTGGGGCTCGCTGTCGACTCAGTGGGGCATCCCGACCTTAGTCGGGGGATCATGCGCAAAGTCGAGGGAGCTGAGGCTCGCTGTCGACTCTGCGATGTTTTCCGAGGTCGAGAGAGCTGGGGCTCGCTGTCGACTCAGCGGGGCATCCGACCTTAGTCGGAGGATCATGCGCGAGGTCGAGGGAGAGAGGCTCACTGTCGACCCCGCGATGCTTCCCGAGGTCGAGGGAGCTGGGGCTCGCTGTCGACTCAGTGGGGCATCCCGACCTTAGTCGGGGGATCATGCGCAAAGTCGAGGGAGCTGAGGCTCGCTGTCGACTCTGCGATGTTTTCCGAGGTCGAGAGAGCTGGGGATCGCTGTCGACTCAGCGGGGCATCCCGACCTTAGTCGGGGTCTTTGATGGAGATCGAGACCGAGCTCGATATTGACGCGATGAAGCCCCCCGAACTTGGTCGGGGTCTTTGATGGAGATGGAGACCGGAGACAGCCTTGTCTGTTGGCGATCGTGCGCCTCCACCTAGAGTGGGGCGACGTTGGAGATAGAGATACCCGTAGGTCGTCTTTTGCATTCTCCGACCTGAAGATAGGTAAAATATTAAAATTATTTAAAGCCAAAGTGGCGTTCCGTACCTTTCAGAGACGTTTTAATGTCTCTCGAGCTTCGAAGTCCCTCAGGACTTGGCTCAGCACCAGCCTTCTGAGCTCGATTTTCTGGGGGAGGCATTCTGCGCTCGGGCTTCGGAGCTCGGACTTCTAAGCTCGGCAGCCTTCTGAGCTCGGTAGCCTTCTATACTCGGCAGCCTTCTGTGCTCGGCCTTCTGTGCTCGGCCTTCTGTGCTCGGCAGCCTTCTAAGCTCGGCAGCCTTCTGTGCTCGGCGGCCTTCTGAGCTTGGCAGCTTTCTGAGCTCGGCCTTCTGTGCTCGGCGGCCTTCTGAGCTCGGCAGCCTTCTATGCTCGGCAGCCTTCTGAGCTCGGCCTTCTGAGCTCATGCCTTCCGAGGTCATGTCTGCCGAGGTCGTCCTTTCGAGCTCGGTGGGAGCTTCGGTGAAGGCGACACTCTATGGGAGAGTGACATCGCGAGCGCCATCCTAAGGACTTACACCCATGAGGAGGGAGTACATACTGGTCTTTTACTTGCCACAGGCCTTGATGATCCGAACGAGGAAAGTGGGGACACGTAGCCTTCGTCCTGATCGCGGAATAATAGAGAAGAGTTCGAAGGGCAATGAGATTTAATGGGACTGTACCCTTTGCCATAGAGGCTTACAATCTCATTTTAAAATTTTATAACTCTCCTCCAGACCTCAGCTTTTATTTCTTCTCCCCTCCAACTCGTTGACGTGAGACTTGGGCTACTACTTCTCACTGGTTGCCCCCACGTTCCACGTTGTTGCAGCGGGAGCCATGCCTGATTCGAGATGGCTCGGGAGAAAGTTTCTTCCTCTGCTTAACGTGAACCTGTGGAGGCGGCACAGGAGGGGCCTCCACTTATTGCAGGTTTTGGGCTGCAATGGCTAGCGCTTGGACTTGCTGCACCAGCGCGTCGAATTGCACCTGTACCCCTCTTATAAAAGAGAAACCTCGCCCTCCAGAGGAGGGGGATTCTGATCCTGACTCCAAAGCTCTTATACATAGCCTATCTCCTTCTCCAAAGAAGGCCCCCTCTGACTTAAGCATCGGAGGGCCGGTGCCGGAAACCCCGGCCACCGGCGTTTTTACAGATCCCCCAGAGGACACAACCCGCCGACGTACCATCCGCACCGGAGCTCCTCCCCCTCGGCCAGTGGTCACCCCCGGCTCCAATTTCCAGCAACAAGTCCCATATCAGTTATTTGCTAGGTAGATCTTGGGTACTTATATAGGATCAAGGAATCCAAATAATACCTTCTGCTAACTTTTTGAATGAGGTTCTAAGTTGTTACAAATGGTATCAACGCGGACCTAGCCCATAACATATATGGACTAGGAGATACTGCAGCACATATTCCTTGGGGCTGACCATGGGTCGATTATGATGCTTGTGATTAGATTTGAATCCCAAGTCTTACGAGGACCTCAGGGCTTAAACATGTAAAGTATGTGAGGACCTGTCCGGGCGTGTATTTAATTCCATACCAATTATTCGCTAGATAGATCTTGGGTACTTATACATAATCAATGAACTCAAATAATACCTTCCGCTAGCTTTTTTGAGTGAAGTCTTGAGTTGTTACAGAAAGGCTAAAGACCTTGGAAAGAAGTGCTCCATTTCTCAAACACTACACCGAGTAAACCATTGTGTTGAAGTTTCAAAACAGCATAGCAATCTTGGAGAAGTGTCCTAATGGTCAGAAGGTGGTTCTACACTTCAAAATCGTTAATGGGAAGACCATCTCCTTTTGATCTGACCCATGGGCAAGTGAAACTCCCCTCAAAAATCTCCTTCAATCAGGCTATTTTCTTTAACTTTTATTTTAAATTTAATATTAGTAGATCTGTAGTATTTACAATTTTATGATTTAAATATATTAAATGAATAGGTTTATTTTGTGCTAGAATAGATTTCTTTTGTGTTAAAATAAAATTATTTTGATACCGAATAATATATACATATATTATTCCCTTTAAGATTTTCCATTAATTGTAATTTTTAGACTTATTTGATTATTTAGATAATATATTGCTAACAATCCACAGAAGTATTTGTTATTTTTTTTTGTTAGTAATATATAATTGAGTAAATCATTCTAAAAAGCTAATAATTTGTTTAACCTCCAAGAGGTTTATCATACCTCTATTTGGACTCCTCAAAAAATAATTTTCAGATCCCATTCAAACGAAATTCGGAAATTGGTTAATACATAATAATTAAATTCATTGAATTAACTTATTAGATCTTAATCAATTATTCTAATAAGGTAATAAATCTTATAATTCATTGAATTGATATTTTAGATCTCAATTACAATAATTGTTTTGTTAGTACAAAATTAGCAGTCAATTATTCTAATAAAATATAAATCTTATAATTCATTGAATTGACATTTTAGTTCGCAATTACAATAATTGATTTGCTAGCATAAAATTAGTAATTAATTATTCTAATAAGCTAATAAATCTTATAATTCATTGAATTGACATGTTAGATCTCAATTATAATAATTGATTTGCTAGCACAAAATTAGTAATCAATTATTCTAATAAGGTAATAAATCTTATAATTCATTGAATTGACATTTTAGGTCTCAATTATAATAATTGATTTACTAGCACAAAATTAATAATCAATTATTCTAATAAGATAATAAATCTTATAATTCATTGAATTGATATTTTAGATCTCAATTACAATAATTGATTTGCTAGCACAAAATTAGTTATCAATTATTCTAATAAGATAATAAATCTTATAATTCATTGATTTGATATTTTAAATCTTAATTACAATATTTGATTTGCTAGCACAAAATTGTAATCAATTATTACTAATTTGGAAAATTCAAACAAAAAATTTAAAAATTAGTTAATTCGTAACAACAAATTTAAGTTTGCACTTAGGCTATTGTAAAAATTAAATTTGTGTGATTTCTAGTGATTATATCCACTGACTAATAGTGTCAAAGAAAAGCTTGTCAAAAAGGCATACATGCCTAAGAAAGGCTGGTATTTAAGTGAGCCTAGTGCTCCGCCACCAATCTGGAGCTGATCTGGCTATTATTTTTTGGATATATCAACTAGACATTCAAAATTCAATACAAATTTTAGTACAATCTTTTGACATAGACTTTTTGCCTTCATACAGGTTTCTGTCTCTTCTCTATAACCTTGAATCTATGACTATAAACACTAGTGATCACCTTAGTGCCAAACCTAAAAAATTTGATGGCCATAACTTTAGGAGGTGGCAGAACCAAATACGGTCTGGCTCACTACATTAGGGTTGATCTCAGCCATAGGTGAGAGCACCACTGAAGTTGATAACGGATTCAACCTAACTACTTTCCGATATGCTACTTGCCAAAACTCAAACCAGAATTCATCCTCCTTCCACACTGAACCTTCTGCCTCCACCAGCACACCCTCTAGGACACCTGATGAAATAGACTATCATTGCATCCATAGAATTCTAGGTGCCCTTTCTGAGAGGCTGTATGACATTTATTACACAGCCAAGAGTGCCAAAGAACTTTGGAACACCCTAGAAAGCAAATATGGTCTTAATGATGCTGAGGTGAAGAGGTTCAAGGCCTCCGACTTCAATAACTTTAGAATGGTAGACTCAAAACCTATGAATGACCAAATCCATGATTTTGAAATCCTGATCCACCAGCTTAGTGCTAATGGAACTAATTTGAATGAATCATTCTAGGTAGCCTATCTGATAGATAAACTACCTAATTCCTGATCTAATTTTACTAAGACTCTGAGCAATACCCAAGGAGGTCTCACCCTAACCCAAGTTTTGAACTGTATTAGAATAGAAAAGCAGCATAAACTCAGGAGTAAAACCTCTACTGGACACAAGAATAATGCTTATAATGTAGAAGCCCCATCTAGAAAAAATCAGAACCGACCCTTCAAAAATAAGCATTACAAAAAGAAACCTTACAACCCTAGAAACCCTAAACACCACAATGGAAAACCTATCCAATCCCAGGAGCAGCAGAAGAAGAAAGAGGATGGTGGTGTCCGTTTCTGTTATATGTGTGGTCGGACCAACCATTTGTCTCTTTAGTGCTTCTATAAGAAGACTGCACCTCTTCAATTCAAGAAGAAGGGTCCACACATAACTAGCGCTCAAGTTAACATGGTGACTTCCGGCGCTGGCTCCTCTGTAACAGCTTTTAGGTCTGTTTCCTTTACTCCTGAAGTTAACATGACTTTACAAGCACTTGATTGGTGGATTGATACTGGAGCTGGTATTCATATTTGTTCGGATCGCTCCTGGTTTTCTTCTTACCAGGTCTCAAGTGGAGGAGCTGTGATCATGGCAAACAGCTCGGAGGCGTGTGTGCTAGGAGTGGGACGAGTAGACTTAAAGCTTATCTCTGGAAAAGTTCTGTCCCTGTACGGCGTCCAACATGTTCCAGTTGTTAGGAGAAACCTCATTAGTGGTTTCTTGCTTATCCAGCAAGGCTATCATCTTATTTTTTAGTCCAATAAAGTTGTAATTTCTCATGGTGTAATGTTTATTAAAAAAGGGTTTCTAAGTGAAGGATTGTTTAAGTTGAATGTAATAGCTCTTTCAATGAATGAAAATCCTTTGATTATGAATATAGAACCTCCTTTTATTTGGCATGGTAGATTAGGTCATGTAAATTATAATTCAATTAAGCAACTTATGAACCTAAATCTAATACCAAAAAGTGATCTTAAGAATCATGAGAAATGTCAAATTTGTATAGAAGCCAAACTTCCTATGAAGCCTTTTAAATCTGTTGATAGGGATTTGGATCTATTAGAGTTGATCCATAGTGAGGTTTGTGACTCGGAGAGAACTTCTAGGGAAGGTAATAGATACTTTGTGACCTTCATAGATGATCTATCCAAGTTCTGTTACATCTACCTAATTAAAACCAAGGATAAGGTGCTTAGCAAATTTAAGATTTTTAAGATCGAAGCTGAGAACCAACAGAAAAAAAAATTAAAATTCTTAGATCAGATCAGAGAAGTGAATATACATCAAATGACATAACTCAATTTTGTGAAGATTATCGAATCATTCATGAAGTGACTGCACCATATTCTCTCCAATCAAATGGAGTAGCAGAAAGAAAGAGTAGGACTTTAATAGATATAGTTAACTCCATGCTTATAAACTTAGAAGTACCAGAGAATTTGTGGGGGGAAGCTCTAGTTTCAATCTGTTATATCCTCAATAGGGTTTCCTCTAAAAAAAATGATCTAACCCCATATGAAGTTTGGAACATAGAAAACCTAATATTAGCTATTTGAAAGTGTGGGGGTTCTTGGCAAAAGTGAAAATACTTGATTTTAAAAGAAAGAAAATATGACCTAAAACAGTGGATGCGATATTCATAGGATATGCAGCCAATAGTAATGCCAATAGATTTCTGGTAACTAATTTAGAAGAAAATGATATTAGTAACAACACCATCATAGAAGCTAGAGATGCAACATATTTTGAAGACACCTTTCCACTTAGGACTAAAGTAGATAGTGGTATAGCTAGTAGCTCTAGTAGAATAAGGATAAGTGAAATAGAAGTAGAAGCAGAACCTAGGAGGAGTAAGAAATCCAGGGTAGAGAAAATATTTGAAGATGACTTCTATACCTTTTTTTATAGAAGACTCTCCAACTATCTTTGAGGACGTAATGAAATTCTTGGATTCACCTTTTTAGAGAGAAGCTATGGACAATGAGATGCAGTCAATTATCCAAAATTATACTTGAAAATTGACTGATCTTCCTCCTAGCTGTAAAACTATAGGGTGCAAATGGATCTTTAAGAAGAAACTTAGGCCTGATGATTCTGTAGATAAATTTAAGGCTAGATTAGTTGCCAAGAATTTTACTCAGAGATCTGGGGTAGATTTTTTTGATGTCTATGCACCTGTAGCTAGGATTACAACTATTAGGGTCCTTATAACATTAGCCTCCGTCTATAGATTAGTAATTCATCAGATGGATGTCAAAACAGCTTTTCTAAATGGAGACTTAAATGAAGAAATCTATATGGACCAGCCAGAGGAATTTGTAATCCCAGGCCATGAAAATAAAGTTTGCAGACTAGTCAGATCTCTCTATGGTCTTAAACAAGCACCTGTAATGGCACTTAAAATTTGATGAAACTATAATGACATTTGGATTTGAAATCAATAGCACAGACGAATGTGTATATCATAAGAGAGTTGGATACAAATTTGTGATCTTGTGCCTCTATGCAGATGATATACTGATCTTTGGGACAGATATTCAGATAGTTAATGAAGTAAAATAATTCTTAAGTTATAAGTTTGATATGAAAGACTTAGGACAAGCTGACTTAATTTTAAATACCAAAAAAATTAGAAGTGCAAATAGAATTGAGTTATCCCAAAGTCATTATGTTGACAAGATACTCAATAAATTTAATTATTCCGATTGTCAGCTTGTCTCTACTCCCTTTGATCCCTTTACACACCTTAAGAAGAACTTAGAAATTCCTATCCTTCAAAGCCTATATGCTCAAATCATAGGCTCACTAGGATTCCTAGCAAACTACACCTAGCATATGCTATAAATAGACTTAGTAGATATACTGTTAATCCAAATAGAGATCACTGGATAGTATTAGAGAGGATCCTTAGGTATCTTAAGGGTACCAAGTCCTATGATTTGCACTTTAGTGGGTTTTCTGCTGTTCTAGAAGGCTATAGTGATGCCAACTGAATCAGCGATACCTTAGATATTAAATCCACCATAGGATATATTTTTCTCCTAGGAGGTGCTGCTATGTCTTGGAAATCCACTAAACAAACCTTGATATCTATAAGTACCATGGAGTCTGAACTGATAACTTTAGACACCACTAGCATTGAGGCAGAGTGGCTCAAAAATCTACTAATAGACCTTCTTATAGATGAGTCACCTTTACTACCTGTCTCCTTACATTGTGATTGTAAATCTGCAATAGATAAGTGCAACCAAGAAAATGCCAATGTAAAAATGAACAGGCACTTAAAAGTGCGTCATAAATCTTTAAGATACAAATTGAAAAATAACGTTATTGCTTTAAATTTTGTAAAATCAAAAAATAATTTGGCTGATCAGTTTACAAAAGGTTTGTCTAGAATAGTAGTTCTAGAGTTGTTGAGTGGGATGGGGCTTAGCCCATAAAAATAGATCACCACAGTGGGAACCCAACCTTAAAAGGTTCAATGAGTAGAAACAAACCGGAGTGTGACTAAGAGGAGCACTGTTTTATGTTTTTCTCATCCTTATAGTGCTAGTGCTCATAAAAGCAAGCAGTAGGGTGAGTTTGTTTGTATAACTCTTAATGAGTCCGAGACCCAAGAGACAAGAGCTTCCTTGCTAGCTTCCTTATTAGGACTCATGTATATATACAATCGTAAGGTTACGATTATGGAAAATGAGCAATTTTCTAAAAAACACATGAAAGATACCTGTGCATGGCCATATTAACGCAACCCGCTTAGAACTCAGATCGGGCTATATTATGTGCGCTGTTGATTTAATCTGAGCCATGGACCGAGGTTAAAGGTTAAGACCACCTTAGCTCCACAGATGTAATCATCACTAAGTGAAGGTTCAAACCAAAAGGTACCTATACCTATTACATAATATAAGATATCCAGCATTTTGTTTTGATTTTAAAATTATAAAAAAATAATAATAATTTTTGTGGGGATTGATGGAAAATTAAATGCGCACGCGGCCATTCTCAGGCGCGTGTGCAATAGCCAGCGTGTGCAATAGCCAGCGGGCGCCTGCTAGCGCTCGCTGCCGTTTTTTTTTTTCGTTTGAATTTCGTGAAACGCATTCGCGAAATCACCGCGGGCGCGTCCGTGGAAAACGCGGATGCGTCCGCAAAAAGACCCATTTGCCCCTGCACAATTACCCCTATAAATATCCCTTAATTTCATCTCTTTCGGTATAAAAAAAAATTAGAGAAAAATGCCAGAAAAATTCTGGAGAAAAGTTCTTCATCTTAGCCACTTCTGATTTTTATTTTTGCAATTTTATTTTATTTATTTTATCCCTTTTTATTTCGTTCTTCGTTGGATCTGCAAGTTCGATCGGATTCGATTTGGCTTCTTCCGAGACGTACCGAAGAAGAAGTTTAGGATCGTCATATCTCTGAGGAAGATTGCCGGAAGACCCGTACGTGGGGGCAAACACTTCTTTGGGACAGCGTCTACGCGCTTCGATCTGCCTTCAATCAGGCTATTTCCTTTAACTTTTATTTTAAATTTAATATTAGTAGATGTGTAGTATTTGTAATTTTGTGATTTAAATATATTAAATGAATAGGTTTATTTTGTGCTAGAATAGATTTCTTTTGTGTTAAAATAGAATTATTTTGATGCCGAATAATATATACATATATTATTTCTTTTTAGATTTTTCATTAATTATAATTTTTAGATTTATTTAATTATTTAGATAATATATTGCTAACACGATTTTCTTGGTTCATGAAGCCGATCTACAGCTAAGCAACATAGGCTTGGAAGAACGTCACACCCAAACTAGTGGTCTGACTTCAAGGAATAAAGAAGGCCGTGTGCAATGGAAATGAAGTCCCATAAAAACTCAGTTAGAAGCATGAGGGATCACATCAACCCTAGGAAAGAAAAGTTGGAAAATGCCAATCCCAAAAAAAATAAAAGTCCTAACTTGGTTGGCATTCCATAACAGGGTGGAAATCTCAAATGTCTGGCTCCCTCTGCAGCTGCGCTGAGGAAATGGCTGACCACCTGCTTCTACAGTGTTCATACATAAATGGTATGGTGGCACTTCCAATCAACAATAAATATTCCACATGCACCCAGTACCCTTCAAGACCTATGGGATAGTTGGAGTAAACAAACGGCTGAAAGACCACTGTTGGTGCTCGACTCAGCCTAGCAATGGTGATATGTTGGGAATCTAGATTGAAAGGAACAATATAATATTCCATTTCGCGTCCACAACACCAGCTATAGTGATAACAAATGATAATTCTCTTGCACCAAAGCAGGACTTCGGAATGCAATGGAGGTGTTAAGAATCAAATCACAAGCCATATAAGAATTCTAAAAGAGGACGGAATGAGCCAAATAGGAGCGGAGGAGGAACGAAGGGAGCTTGAACTAGGCGCTCAAAAGAAACATGAAGAACTGAGATAAAAACACCAAGAAAATGTCTCTTTTAACCCCTTGATAAGCACAAATGTGCAGAATCTTGTTCCACTTCATTGGATGATCCGAAACATAAAGATTCAGTTTTTGGAGCTTGTCTCATCGTAGACTTGTTTTCACTCTCAAGCTGAACATCTTCACCAACCACTGTAAATAAAAATTATTATAAATATCGGCATCCATCAATAAAATAAGGTGGTGATCCCCACCTCCCACTTGCAATCAAAAAAAATATTGGCTCCATGAAGGACGGCCACCGCAAACTGTGAAGTTCCTCTGCATCTTTGACTCATCTTCACAGCTTCCCTCTTGACATTTCCATTGTTTATTCTTCCCTTTTCTCCATCACATGTACTTTTCTTCTTGTCTTTTCCTCCCCCGTAACTAATCTTCTACTTTAATAAATTCAGGGAAGCTTTTGCATCAGATTCCATCAAAATAAAAAGACATGATATATTGAATGACCAGCAATGCTCTGCCACTCTTTAAGTCTCTTGAGCATCGATGAATCATACATGAGAGCTCCTTTTGCTGGAGGTCTTTGGAACCAATCCCTTCCTCCCGTGTACAGGAGCCATGGCAGAGGTAGTTCTCTCCATCTTCCTTCAGGCAATCTTTGAGAAGTTAGCCTCTAGAATTCTTGCAGCGTCCAGAAAGATCAAGGGTGCAAACATCCACAGAGATCTAAGAAAACCAGAGAGTACCATGCATGGTGGCCATTCAATCCATGCTCTAGGATGCTGAGGAGAGGCACGTGAAGGATAGGACACTAAAGGACCAGTTAGCAAAGCTCAAGGATGTAGCCAACAAGGTGGATGACAGCTTGGAAGAATTCAACCATGCAGCTCTTTGACATGAAAGAGAGATCCATGGCCAAGTGATAAAAAAGGTATAAAAACTCACTCCTTTGATGTGTAACTTCCATCTGACAACAGAAAGTGATCCGGCTACGCAGCTGGGAACAAAGAATGGGACAGAAACTCACTCCATTGTCCTTGAATCTGATGTTATCGGAAGGGAAGAAGATAAGAGGAAGATTGTGGAGTCGCGGATAAGTCATGATAATATAAAGGGTGTTCCAATCCTATCCATAGTGGGTATTGTTGGAAGCATCAGAATGACTACTCTAGCGCAGTTGGTGCACAATGAGAAGAGGGTGGCGGAGCATTTCCAGCAATGGATATAGGTTTGTGTTGCAGATGATTTTGATGCTCAAAAGCTTGTTATGGCAATCATAGAAACGGCAACTAGTGAAAAATGGGAATCATCTTCCCTAATGGATCCACTGTAGTGCCGAAAACGAGAAATTCTGAGTGCGAAGAACTTCTTCCTCGTGTTTGATGATATGTGGAACGATCATCCTCGGTGGTGGGAAGAACTAAAGGTTATGTTGACGTTTGGTGCTGAAGGCAGTGCAATTATTGTGACCACCCGGAGTTAAATAGCTGCTTCAATTGCGAGTACACTTGATGTGCATCGACTGTCTTATTTATCTAAAGATGACTGCTGGATTTTGTTTGAGCAGAGAGCATTCATGGCGGGCATAGAAGAGCCTCACAATTTGGTTACAATTGGCAAGACAATGTCAAGAAGTGTGGGGGCTTACCTCTAGCAGCAAAAACATTGAAAGTTTATTACGCTACAAGGGGGAGGAATAGGAGTGGAGGTTCGTGAATCAGGGGTTGCAATGCTTGACCCATTTAACCCATTTTATATGATTCAACTCATTGTAGATCAGATCAGATTACCTATTTAATAAAATAATCGAGCTGGAGTTTGGATTTTTGACCCGCTTAACAAAAATACCGAGTTCAGTTGATGTATTTTTGATTTATTTTATATCCAATCTAATCCGTATTTTGTTCGACTTGACCTCATTGCCACTCTTATTCGTGATGGAGAGTGAAATCTAGGAACTACCAAATCATGGCATCTTACCCTCATAGAGGTTGAGCTACAATCAATTGCTTTTTCATGTAAACCAATGCTTTGCTTAATTGTGCCATCTTCCCCAAGGACTATGAAATAGATAGAGAGATGTTAATCTAGTTATGGTTAGCCAATGACTTCCTTCCATCTAACTCGACAATGGAATTGGAACTGAAGGGTTGTCAGGTTTTTTATGAGCTGGTTTTAGGGTCTTTCTTTCGAGACTACAAGGAAGTGTAGGATTTAAAAGAACGCTACATGAAAAGGACATGTAGAATGCACGAGCTTATTCAAAACCTTGCACGATCTCTAATGGCAAATGAATGTTGCATTCTTGACAAGCCTGTTAGCTTCCCAAATAGCAAAATTTGTCCTCTTTCTATAACAAATGATGTGCAGATCCGTCCACCATACTAAATACTCGTAAGACCATATGAACATTGCTGGTGTTCATAAGGCAAATGTATAGAACAAAGTACTATTTCTCGATCCACCGTTGAAGCTGAGTATCGATCAATGACCTCGATCACTTGTGAATTAGTCTGGCTCAAAACTCTACTCTTTGACTTGGTTATTCACCACCCTCAACCTATGTTTCTCTATTGTGATAATCAAGCAGCACTTCATATTGCTGCCAATCCTGTATTTCATGAGCGAACAAAACATATCGAAATAGATTGTCATATCGTTCAGAAAAAATTATAAGCAGGCATAATTCAGAACAAATTTTTTCGTAGTAACAACCGGCATGCTGATATTTTACCAAGGTTTTGGGTCGTGATCAATTTTTTTATCTGCTACGCAAATTGGATATTACGGATCTACACACACCAACTCGAGGGAGAGTATTACAGCTTAGAATCATGCACAATCTTACCTATTATAATATATACGATATTAGATATCAGAGCTGCCACATATTGCATGCATTATCTTGGTATGATACCACAGCTGCCACATATTACATGTACAATCTTGGTATGATATCACAGTTGCCATATATTTACTGCATGCACAATCTTGGTATGATATCTTAGATCAATTTCCAAAAATTATGGGACTTGATTGCCATATTCAAAATTAGTATTTGTATCAAATCATAAGATTTTGCTATTGTATTATACTATATCTAATCCCTAGTATCTTTTCCATAATCATGAGATTTTATTGTTGTATTCTACTAAATATGGAAATTGAACTTGTATATAAAGTATATCAGTGCTATAAACAGAATAAGGCAATTCAAATCATATGTTCAATACAAATTTTTTCATCAATCACTCATAAAGCTATCTGCGAGTGCTTAGTTTATATAGCAACGTCATAATAGAGTCTAGTTTCACTCTCTCAGATGAAACACTTGGTCGTATACTAATATTAGTGCATTACTTGAAACTACATGTAGCCTTCTTTATTTGCAAATGTTGAAACTTATAGGTTGACTTTGTAAGCTACCTAGTGACAGCAGGGACATGGTCTTAGGCAAGGTCAGAGAATTGGTACTGGGTACCGTAATGGTTCTCTAGCGGCACGAGTCGGTACGGGCCATGCCGGGCCGGTATCGATGAGGGCATGGTACCATGAGAGGGAGAAAAAGGGAGAGAGAGAAGGGGGAGAGAAGAAAAGAGGCTGGTGAAAGGCGGCGAACGCCGGCGGAGGCCGCGGTCGGTTTCCAAAAATTTCACAATTTTTAAGTGAAGTCGGCAAGCAATTTGCCGACTACACTTAAAAATTCTAAAATTTTTAAGCCGCAGCCAGACTCCTCCAGCCTCCCGTGGCCCTCCTTCTCCGGCTCCAGCAATGGGTTTCGTTCTATTGCCGAAATCATACCAGTGAGCCACTGGTACGGCTTGGGACAGCTGGAACCGTCCGGTTCGGAATGGTTCTGTCGACCTTGGTCTTAGGCATCTTTACTTTTATGATTATTATGATTTACACTACATACGCAAAGGGATAGAATAGTTGAGGCACCTACACAAACTAACAGCATACCCAGTAGAGAAAAATATTAGAAGTGGAGGCATAGGAGAACCGGAGGATTTAAACATTGAGGGCATGCTTCATCTGTTTGGACTTAGGAATGTGAGGAATGCATCAGATGCTGAAGTTGCCAATTTACGTTCCAAGCATAATCTCCACTGTTTGAAATTGGACTATAGAGATTCTGAGGATGAGCAGATAATGACAGTGGGAAATGCTGAGGAGGTGCTAGGCGCCCTTCAGCTTCCACAAAGTTTAGAAATGTTAGAGACCAAGTTAGTACAACATTCCCTGCACTAAGAAAACTTGAGCTACAAGGGATAGACAACTTGGAGGAATGGTCATGAGTAGAAGGAAGACCATCATTCCCTCATCTTCTTCACCTGAATATCTCTAGATGCCCAAAGTTGACAAGCATGCCAAGTCTTCCATCAATTATAGATTTAGTTTTAGAAGATTTTCCTCTCCTTCCTTCCAAGGGGTTTTTGGACATATGCAATCTCTAAATAGCCTTGCGATGAAAGAAACTAATGCTGCTGTTGGAGCAAGATGAGGATGAGGTTTAGGACACCTCTTAGGAATTGACAATTGTTGGTTGCAACCAGTTGATGTTGTCATTATCATCACTAGGATTGTGGAAGAACCTTAGCTCTCTCCAGGTGCTGATGAGCAGGGAGCCAGCGTGGTGGATGGAGGGAGGCTGGATCTGGAGGATGAGGATTTACCCATGTGTGGCGCTTTTCATCTGGAAGGTGGCATGGGGTTGCTTACCAACTAGGTGGCTGTTAGCCCGGTGAGGGATGCGGATTTCTCAATGCTGCGAGGTGTGTACGGAGATCGAGGAGACTATTGATCATGTCCTCTTGCGCTGTCCCAGGGCTAGGGACATATGGAGCAGGTCACCTATTCTATTGCCCCTCGCGGTGGAGTCGGTACAGGATTTGGTTCATCGACTGAGAGATTCTATGCAGAGGCCTAGCACTGTGGAGGCGGAGATTTTATGGGCATACCTGGCCTATCACATATGGTTGTCCAGGAATACCAGTCTGTTTGAGGGTAGGGGGTTACCCCCGAGGATGGTGGTGGATAGAGCGGTGCTTCAGGCATGGGAGATCACCACTGTTACTGCTAGATTCACTTATGGGAGGACCAGGGACATCTGGGGTACTCATTCTGCTGTTATAGCGCCCAGATTTGCCCTTGTTTCTTGGATGCCCCCATCCCTTGGTCATCTCAAAGTGAACTTTGATGGCAGTGCATCAATGGACCGATGGGAAGAAAAAAGAAGGCGTTAAGAGACGCTCCTGGCCCAACCCTAGACACTCTAAGATCCTTTTTCAAACCTGCTCCCATTTCGAGTCAAGAGATAGATAAATAGACACATCCCATTGCACTGATCGGGGGGGCGCTCATAGTGACTGAGGGGGTCGAAGACCAAGAAGTGAGTTATTTATACCAAGCATTCTTCTTATGGCTAGATCCAATCTCCTGGTCCCTGCGGAAAGGAAAAAGAATTTCACGTTCTTCCTTTCGGGAAGGGAGGATTAGGGAAATCCTATTGATTGCTGCTTTCTCCAGACCTCCGGGAAAAGCATGAAAAAAAAGGCTCGAATGGTACGATCCCTCCGTCACCCCAGAATGAAAGGGGCGATCTGCGAAGATGCGTTGTTAGGTGCTCTTAGTATTTGTATTGTAGCCAGCAATGGGTCTGTCGGCGGCGAGGAGGGGGAAAATTCTTCTTCTAAAAAAAAAGAGACTTCGATCATCATCTCCCATCTGCGCAAGATGGATTTGGCTTCGGTGATTCACCATTTAGATAGCTCCGCACCATCGTTGTTCTTTTTTTATTTATTTTTTCCTTATTTTCTAATTGGATTTGGATCTGACCTCTATTCCTAGTTTTTTTGAAAATAATTATAGTGAGTGCTCGAAATCTCCTTTGCGTGGTTGGGCCAATCTTAGCTTATTGCGGAAGAGAGGGAGGGGCCGGATTTGTGATCAGAGACCACCTCGGCAGGTTGATAGCAACGGGCGGTCGGCATATGCCTGATCATATTGCAGTTCGTGTTGAGCTACGGGCGACTTGGGAGGTATCTCCTTTGTGAGGCGGATATTGGGTGCTGAGTATATTTGCCTCGAGGGAGACTCTTCAGTGGTGATTGATTGGATGCGGGGAGTAGATAGATATGGTGATGGTCATCCTCTTATCCACGACACCCGTAGACTGACTCAGCAGCTGCGCTCTTTTCAGGCGCTACATGTATTCAGGGAGGTGAACAGTGCTGCAGACTGGGTCGCCTCCTTTGTTGCCCGACACTCCGGAGAGTTCACTTGGACTTTCTTGGGGGACATTCTCCCTCCTTTGTACTCTTTACTTTCTTTTGATCTGGCAGGATGTACTCACGTAAGAGCTATATGAATTGCCGCTTTCACCACAAAAAAAAAAAAGAAAGAGAAAAGAAAGAAAGAAAGAAAGAAAGAAAGATGTGTTGGACTAAATTCCTTGCCTATTGAGATGATCAAAGGCTTAAGCTCCCTCAAAAGGCTGTATATTGATAGCTGTCAAATCTAACTGGCTCATCATCGTTATCGGCAGAAGCTGGTGTAGCAGGAGGCCTGCAATTACAGTATCTAACTATTTTTGAGGAGGTTGAAATTGGATATAACGAACAGTGCACATGATTTATTACAACAGCTTACTGCTCCGAAGCAGCTGGCACTTGTTGGCAGTGGACGCATGACAGTATTTCCTGAGTTTCCAAAAACTCTTCTAGATATCATAATTGATGGATGCCATAACATCTACTCCTTGCCTGAAAGACTTGGATGCCTCGCTGCACTTGCAAGTCTTAAAATTTACACGTTACCAAACCTCTGTTCTCTGCCTAAAGGAATGGATGGCCTCCAAGCACTGGAGGATTTGGCTATTTGGGACTGCCCAAACTTGATGTCTTTACCAATAGGCCTACAATAGCATCTCCCTAGCCTTAGATGTCCACAGATAAAACTTTTGTGTGGACTTATAGAATAGATGTAAGACTGAAGGAGAGTACTGGACTCTAATATCCTGTATTCCAAAGAAGGAGATAGGCTTGTTAGAGAGGAGCCCATGAACCCAATAGATAAGCAATAGTAATTTGAAAATATTTAAACTATGATGAGAGGCTAGTTCATGACAACTTCCTGTTGTAATCCAGATTCAGATTGTAAACGTTTTGTTATAACCTACTGTGATACAACATTTTGTTGTAACCTATTGTAACAATATTCTGTTATACATATCAAATCAAGGAGAAACCCAAAAACGGGCCATCATTCATCATCAAAACTCTTTTTGTAATTAGGCTAACTACTGTCTCATTAATTTTTTGAAGAAGGGTTCCTTCTTTTTTTTTTTAAAAAAAAAAAAAAAATGAGGATGCATATTGGCTGCTAACGAACATCAAAACAACAAAGCCCATTGAACGGCATTTCCCTTGCCTGCATGGACCGGGTCAGAGGACCATTATCTTTGATCATTGGCAGTTCTACTGCTACACCTCATTGGCAATAGCCCATGGGACGAAGATCTTATGCTTAGCATGCTTACTATGATTCCTCCTGTAGCACATTTATACACACTTAGGCATCAGTGCTATTATTCAATATATGTGGCATTGTTTTTGACATACTTTGTTCATGTTGTTCTTCTCAAGGATAGTTTTTAATTGCCGCAAGGTAACTACATAACCTGGTCTTATTGTTTTCTTCTTAATGAGTTGTGAGCTTACATTGTTGGAATTAGAACTATGAATTCTTGCTCAAAGTTTAGCATGATTTTATGGTCTGCATACCACAGAATACTTAAATCTAAAATATAGCGGCCATTGCGATGGATTTGTTATATGCACATCAATGGTTGGACACAACTTTCTAATCAGTAACTAGCATTAGCCCTGCACCATGTGGGGGAGACTAAAAGGAAGAGATATATGACGAAAGTTTCTTAGCAAGTAATATTCTATTACCTAGATGCACTTTAAAGTTTTTGATTTCAAATAACTTAAGCAAATAGAACTATAATAAGCTAAAAACATAAACAAATTGAAGCTCTAACAATTATTTTATATAACATGATATGGAAGTTTAGAAGCAGCAATTCTAAGAATATATACAGTTATCATAGAAATGCAGTTCAAAGTAGTTGTTTGGGTGGCAGAACATGTCAAAGATTAAATGTTATATTGGGGCAACAGATTATCTTTCATCTTAGCTAAATTTTGTTCCTCTCCATCAAGGCAATTATAACGATCTAAAACCTTACTTTAAAAGCTAGCCAAAATGTATTATTTAGATTTTTTTGGACCTGTATAAGCATTCAAGTTCTTTACAGCATACAACTCATATAGAATTAAATACATGCTTGCGTAGGTCCTTATATATCCATTTAAGCTTAGCGTCTATACTAGTCTAAGGTGCAAATTAGTTAAATCCAATCACAAATACTATGAGCAGCCCATGGTAAGCCCTAAAAGGGCTAATGTTGTAGTGTCTTCTAATCTACATGTCATGGACCGAGTTTGCTATGATACTATTTGCCAGGACCTCATTCGGAAAGTCTAGCTAGAAAGTATTGTTTGTATTCAATAGCCCTATATAACTACCGAAGCAAAGGATGTGGTGAGCCCCTTTTTATGGTATTATTATTGTTTACACTCCATCTCAGCAATTCAGTTGTTAGTTGATTAGAGAAAATGCTATGTGGATTAGGTAGATGAGTGACACATGACTTTTGCTGAATTGGATAGCATTTGACCATGATAAATTGCACGAAGCAAGGTATAAACCGAAAAGAAGAGTTATGTCATAAGGAGGTTGAAAGATTAGAAATTGGCCACAATGAATCACAATCCTTTGAAATAGACTAAGATAACATCATGTAGTCATTGTCCCATTATTTTCAATGGGACAACTGCCTAGTTTTCATTATGCCATTTTGGAAGGAAGTCAAAAAAGCAGCTACAAAGAAAGTGCCCACTATACTGAGACCACTTTTGGAACAGTGTGCAATATCTTTAGCTCTGGTAGTAGAATGATTTGAGAAACTTATTTTCATAGTTGAAAGCTGAAACACAAAAACATAGTATATTCTGATGAGTCATATGGTGAAAATGGTTAAACCTATTCTTGTGATGGAGCAATTGGCTTATCAACCAACATATGGGAGCACTAAGCCACAGTAGTGAGTTTTGTGGTAAAGATGGCTGAACCTATCTTTATAAGGATGAATCGGCTTATCAATCAATATATGAAAGTACTTCTATATATGAAGAATTAGAGTTGGAGACTTCGCTCATCAGGAGATAACAACCGAAAATAATACAATGGAGCCCTCAGAATCCACTAACCGAGATGTTGAAGAAATGATGTTAGTAAAGTTCCAATAGATCAGACTATTGAGAGATCTTTCGGTCAATACCTAGTCGAAATTTGAGATTGTCGGTCATGATGAGCTACAAAGAATCATTGGTGAAGTCAGCAAATTCTTGTTAATGTTAGCTCCTGACTATTTGCCTAAGAGTAAAGGGCAAAATTCTAACAGCTTTATAATACCGGTCGTGAGCATCACAAGGGCTGGAACGGTAACCTTATCAAAAGAAGCTTCTAGAAGTCTTCTGCACGATGCATATTCTATATGTTGCGGGCGAACATGACAACATAAGAGCCAATTCAACCTGATACCCAATATTACAAACGATCAAAGATCCCTACATGGATTATGGATACTACAAGTCTTTATGTTATATAAAAGCCGCTGGAAGATTGAAGAACTAATGAATTTAGTCTAAAAGCAGAATAAATAATAGTACAACATATATTATGTAGTTAGAAGTTCCACATAAGTTTCGACTAATAGACCAATAGAGATAATAATGCTCTACTATGATGGATTCTATTCTACAGGTTTTTTACAACTTTTTAGTTTCTTTTACTCTCTTAGAGAACTTTGGATGCTAATTTGCAAGCTTCTCTATAAATAGTATCTCTTAATGGATGCAAGTCAGCTCTACTTTGAAGGACTCTTTCCGACTTTTCTAACAAGCACTGAAGATCATCGGCCATATCACCAAGGGGTAGGCCGAATGTTGAAGAATGCTGATGCTCGATCTATTAATGTGAAGATTACATTGAGAGAAGCATGCAAGAAAACACAAAGTTAAAAGGTCATGTTATTTTGTCACTTTCAGCTAATAGAGTTATATAAGCATGAGTATAAGGTCGAATAAGTGAATACTCTCAAGGTGCTTACTTCTCTCCTAGGGTAATGTCTTTTGCCTTTATTCACCCATTAGAGCTTCAAGATGATATGATATTCTGCTTCCCATACTTCTACATCGATTGCAATAGAGGTAGATTGAGTATAGCAAACGTTGGGCTTAGGTGCAGACATAGTTAATAGGAGTGGTGTTAGATGTATGCCCTAGAAGCCAATTTGGCTGACACATTGTTGATTCTAGGGACATAATTTTGTACTTGACTATTTATTATTGAATAAATAAAAGGCATCTTTTCATTCATATTATTTATGTGTCTATGAATCGTCCAAGAAATTAATAAGATGATGATACATATTCTCAAGAGTTGAGAATTTGAGCCATGTATCATTGGTGATTAATTTCTAAATGCTCCTGATCAATGGATCATCACGAGGACGGTGATCGATCCGATCAGTGCACAGATCACTTTCCTTCTGGATGGACGAGACTTGAGTCCACAGTGTAGGGACACTGAAGTGATAGTGCAGGTGCTTGTTAGAGAACAAGGGTACTGAGCGTGACCAAGACAAGAAGTCACTTGGATGTCTATCCACTCGTCAGTGACTTACTTGATGTTGCAGTAGTGTGACTGGTCCTTTGACCTGCGGTGCTTCGGCTACTCACAGTGAGGTTATTGTAGTTTGACTGCACACATACATGGTCTCTAGCCATATGGGTCCATGCAGTGTAGATTGGCTGCAGTAGGTTCACTGTAGGAGTAGGGTATGCACCTACAAGGAATCTATCGACCTTGATAGAAGAGGAGTGATCCTATGTGATTTGTTAGACTGAGTTCTAAGACCTTGGCCAGGGCAGTAAAGTGGAGAAAGAGTTTTCCACTATCGAACTCAAGTCGAATAAATCTTGACATATGACAGACGATGGGGTTTGACGAGTTGTCCATGACCTCCGTCCTGTAGGGATCCACGATAGTAGGACTGTATCACACGTTAACTGCACCTAGAGGTTCATCATTCCATTCTGCTGGGTAGCCACTACATGCTGCTAGGTGTCACTGGTGGATGGTGGGACTCATAGGGATTATCTTGATGATCGATAAACCCTAATGAGTTGAGTTGGAATCGTTCCAACCCATTGAAAGGAGTTTTCAATGATATAGTGATAGGGATCACAATATATCTCACTACCAGTCAGAATAGAACCTATGGGGTCACACACACTAGAAGTATTGACCGATCCGATGGTTGAAATCGTGATTAGGAATCACAAGAAATCAATTTGATTGATAAGAAGTTGAAGAGGAACAAAGGGAATTAATTAATTGGACTTAAACACAAATCCTACTTCGGGTAGGATTCCTAGAGTCCTAATTGGATTAGGACTGGGAATCCTAGTTGGAGTAGGACTGGGATTCCTATTTGGAATAGGATTCCTACAATCCTAATGAGATTAGGAATTTTGAATTGGATTCCTACTTGGAGTAGGATTCCTAGAAATCCTAATTGGATTAGGACTTCGGATTCAAATGGAGTCCTAATTGGATTAGGACTAAAATTAAACAAATCCTAATTGGATTAGGATTCCTTAAGTCTAAATTAATTAATAATCTAATGAATCAACATGACTCCTAATTGGATTAGGATTGAAGAGTTCAATTGAGTCATGGTTCATTCAAGTCCTAATTGGATTAGGACTAGCGTAGATTGAACCCAATATGGTCAATCCTAATTAGATTAGGACTTAACCATAAGAGAGGCACCCAATCCTCTTTGGAAGAGGATTAGGGCAACACAAGAAGGAGGGATCACGCCCCTCCTCCTCTCCTTGTGTGCGGCATGAAGAGAGGGGCCGGCGCCCCCCTTCCCTCTTTGGAAAATCATCTAGGGCTCCTACTTTGGAGGAGCCCTTGATGGCTATAAGAGAGGCACTAGGGCCGGCGCCCTAGATGAGTCTTCTCCTCCTCTTCAAGCCGTGGAAGCCCCCTCTCCTCCTCTTTAGTTGCAGCCGCAAGCAAGGGAAAAGATCTCCAAGTGTTGGCGGCCTCCTTCCCTTCCCTTCCTTCATCCAACGCAAGGAACAAGAGAAGGCTGCGTAGAGGATCATCTTCTTCCTATTCTTCATCCTTCTTCTTCCTCCTTCTAAGCACAATCAAGAGTTGATTGAGAGGAAGGACATCAGCCATCAAAGCTATCTTTGCAAGGGAGCTAGCACCCCGGTGAGATAGAGAGCTTGGATCGGATCCTGCTTCGTGTGGATACCCGTAGAGGCCGGACGTTTGAACGGCTTCAAGCGAACCCTCTTCCAAAACCACGAATTCAGATTTGCGGTGATCATCTACCCGCGCAAGGTGAAGATTTGATCTTCCTAATAGTTTTAAAAGTTTTAATTCTTACCTAATTACGAAAGGTCTCGAAACAACGTTCATGTGATGAACGTCGAACTCGCGCATGCCGATTCCGCTGCCATCTGAAAAATTTTTGAAATATCAGCGGCATGGGCGGGTTCCCAACAGTGGTATCAGAGCCTAGGCTTCGTAGATTAAGGTAAGAATTAAATATTTAAAGGCTTATTAGATCTGAAAATTGATTGATCATGCATGCTGAAAAATTCTGCATGCAGATTTTTCAGGGGTGCTGAATTTTTACATGCTGATTTTTATGTGATAAAAAGATGATTCTAATTGCATTGTTAATGGGATTACAAAGTTTAGAATCATGATTAGCATGATCAGCGACCTATGTCATGATATAATCAGTTAAGTTTCAGATCTGAAAATTATAATTGTAGCATACGGTGATGATCATAGGATTCAACCCCTTTTGGTATCAAATGTAATGACCTGCGATGTGATCTGCGATGTCATGTAATTTTTCAGATGCTTGCATGCATCTTATTTGATGTTTTGAGAGGCCTGCGTGCCTCCTAAAAGGAGATGTAAATTATTTTTATTTTTATTTTACATCTGGTTGTATTTCTGTGATGTGATGTACATCAACGATCAAGTTGAAGCAAAGGCATGAGATGAAAGGTGATCCAAGCGGTTGATGGCGATGGGATCAAGGGTTGATCAAGGATCGAATCAAGGAGGCTTGGAACCAATTCAAGAGTTGAAGACCACTTGATCAATTGATGTGCATGTGCTTGTAATACGACCTAATTAGAATCCATGATCATCACCTAGTTAAAGTTTAGCTTTAATTATTGCCGCGATTATAACTGCCTGCAATGCGCCGTTTGCATGTGATGTGAATGAGAGTCGGGTAGATAGGTCTACATGTGATGTAGCAAACCCAATTGAGACCTAAATCAAAACCTCCTCAATCAAGTCGAGAGTGAACCGACATGAGCAAGTCATATTAGATTAATTGATCTAATTGGTGTCTAGGAAAGCATGAAAGGTGGTTACTTAATTAGGACCTTACTCTCTGAGTAAGGGGAGCCTCCCACCTGCTTACCTGGCCAATTGTTCGATTACCTCTTATGAAAGGCTCAAGTTGCAAACACTAAGACCTGATTAACCAATATTAAGTCAATAGGTCTTCCACTGTAGTAGAGCTGCTAAGGCCTTTCTGATGTTGACTTGTCTCGGCTGGATACAGTGGTCAAGTTGCATTGGGGGGCTGGACCTCTCTATAGACATGAGATGTTGTAGGGTAAAGGTGGGGTTGGGCACCAATAACTGTTAGGTGAGGACCCAATGACGACTTTATTCCTACGGTTATACAGTGGGTCTGACTTAACTAAGAAATGGGACCAATAACTGTTAGGTGAGGTCTTCATGGCTTAGAGACCAAGTTACACTGCACCATGCTTGAGAAGCATTGTACAAGAGTTGTACACTCATCCATCTATGTGTCACCAATAACTGTTAGGTGAGGTGGCATGTAAATCGGTGGGACCGCAGTACCCACTAGAAACCCTAGTCGCGTAGGATTTCCGTTTCCCTACCAGGGGAGTGTGAGGGATTCGAGAAAATAGTGGGAGTCATATTTGTTCTAAAAGACCTTAGGACAGATTAGGATCAAGTACAAAAGTCTAACTAGAATCTTTACTCTCTGCAGATACAATGTCGGCTTCAAACCCTTTGACCCGTATTCTTGAGACCAACC
This sequence comes from Phoenix dactylifera, assembly GCF_009389715.1. Lineage (NCBI taxonomy): Eukaryota > Viridiplantae > Streptophyta > Magnoliopsida > Arecales > Arecaceae > Phoenix > Phoenix dactylifera. The sequence continues at coordinate 211,733 of NW_024067817.1, forward strand.
GACTGACCGGAACCAATTACAAGGACTGGCTTAGAAATCTCAAAATAGTTTTGGACTGTGAGAAGATAGGCTACATACTCGATTCAGATATCCCCACATTACCAGCACGTCCCACTGATGTTCAGCGTGAGATGCATAAAAAGTGGTTGGACGATGACATTAGAGTAAAATGCTATATGATGGCATCTATGTCTAATGAACTCCAATGCCAGCATGAAAATATAAAGACTGCTAGGGACATACTGGCACACCTGCAAGAGTTGTATGGTGAGCAAAGTCGCACAGCTCGTTTTGAAGTGTCCAAGAGGCTTTTCAAAGCGAAGATGCGCGAGGGGCAGTCTGTCCATGATCACGGTCTGACCATGATCAAGGACCTAGAGGAGCTTGAGAAGCTCGGTATGGACATGCACAAGGAATTGCAAGTGGATTTGATCCTACAGTCACTTCCTGATTCATTTGGTCAGTTTATAGTAAACTACCACATGAATAAGATTGAATGCACTAAGACTGAACTAATCAACATGTTGGTAACTGCTGAGGGAGCCTTGAAAGGTTCAAGGGGCAATGTCCTCGCTGCTGAGTTGACTTCTGGTTCCAAGAGAAAGTCTACTTGGAAGAAAAAGAAGCCTGCAAAGAAGCAAAAAAAAAAGACAAGAAGCAAAAGAAGGAAGTTCAAAAGAAAAAGGCTAACGACAAAGGAAAATGTTTCCACTGCAATGTCGAAGGCCACTGGAAGAGAAACTGTCCTTCATACCTCGAGAGCCTAAAGAACAAGAAAGGTGACATACCTTCAGAAGGTATAGACTTGCTCATAATTGAAACTAATCTAACGGTTTCTTCTACTTCTAGTTGGGTTATAGATTCTGGTTCTAGTGCTCATTTGTGCACTACCATGCAGGGTCTAAAGGAAAGTAGAAGGCTGGCGGAAGGTGCGGTAACCCTTCGGGTTGGCAACGGGGCAAAAGTTGCTGCTGTGGCTGTGGGCACCTACCATCTGCGACTACCGTCTGGATTTAGTTTAATACTTAGAGACTGCTATTATGTACCTGTTGCTAGCAGAAATTTGATTTCTGTTTCATGTCTAGCACAGGAAGGTCATGTTTTTACATTTGACAAAGACTGCTGTTCTATTTATTTGAGAAATAAAATAGTCGCACGTGGTTTCATGATTGACAGTCTCTATCATTTACATATGGATGTATCTGTGAATGTTACCGAGCAAGATGTGAGTGCCAAAGGATCCAAAAGATCCAGAGATGAGATAAACCAAAGATATTTGTGGCACCTCAGACTTGGCCATATTGGAGAAGACAGAATGAACAAAATGGATAAAGATGGGCTTTTAGGCTCATTGACTTCCGAGTCATATCCAGTTTGCGAGTCCTGTCTTCAAGGAAAAATGACAAGACTGCCCTTTGTAGGACATGGGGAGAGGACCACTGAATTACTTGCCCTAGTACATACAGATGTATGTGGCCCATTCGATGTGCTAGCCAGGGGACGTTATTCTTACTTCATTACCTTTACCGATGATTACTCACGGTATGGGTATGTGTATCTTATGAGACACAAGTCTGAGTCTTTTGAAAAGTTCAAAGAGTTCAAGAATGAAGTAGAAAAACAAACTGGAAAACCTCTTAAGGCTCTTCGATCAGATCGAGGAGGAGAATACCTTAGTGGGGAATTCCGGGACTATCTCAAAGAAAACGGCATAGTCTCACAATGGACACCTCCGGGTACACCTCAACTCAACGGGGTGTCAGAGAGGAGGAATCGGACCCTATTGGATATGGTCAGGTCCATGATGAGCTTCACTGATTTACCTATGTTTCTTTGGGGAGATGCCTTACTCACAGCGATTTATTTATTGAATAGAGTTCCCTCTAAATCCGTTCCTACCACACCGTATGAGATATGGCATGGTAAGAAACCAAGTCTGGGTCATCTCAAGATTTGGGGGTGTCCGGCCCACGTCAAGCGACTACAGGCGGACAAGTTAGAGGCTAGGACCATAAGTGCTCGTTTTATAGGATATCCTAAAGAGTCATTAGGATACAATTTTTACGTCTCAGAGGATCACAATGTGTTTGTGAGCCGTCATGCCATCTTCTTGGAAAATCAGTTTATCCTTGATAGAGGCAGTGGGAGGAAAATTGAGCTTGAAGAGAAAGTCTCTGAAAAGCAACGAGTCATGGATCCTATAGAACCTATTCATAAGGAGCCAGTACACGATGTCCCTCAACCACCTCGTAGATCTAGTAGGGTCTCCCATCCTCCCGATAGATACTTAGGTATACTAGAAGAGGATACCGAGGAAATGTTCCTAGTGGGAGATAGGGATCACATACAGGATCCCAAAATCTACAACGAGGCGATATCTGATATCGATTCCGAGAAATGGCTGAAAGCTATGAAGTCAGAGATAGACTCCATGCATTCCAACCAAGTCTGGACCTTAGTAGATCCACCAGAAGGTATTGTACCTATTGGATGCAAATGGATCTACAAAAGGAAAATAGGTTCGGATGGAGAGGTAGAGACCTATAAGGCAAGGCTTGTGGCGAAAGGGTATAGTCAGCGCGAAGGTATTGACTATCAGGAGACCTTTTCACCTGTAGCCATGCTAAAATCCATCCGGACATTGCTTGCCATTGCAGCATTTCATGACTATGAAATCTGGCAGATGGATGTGAAAACTGCTTTCCTGAATGGATATCTTGATGAAGATATCTATATGGAACAGCCTTTGGGTTTCACTTCCAGTGATGGAGATCACAAGGTCTGCAAGCTGCAAAGGTCCATCTATGGACTAAAGCAAGCATCTCGGAGTTGGAACACTCGTTTCGATGAAGCAATCAAAACGTTTGATTTCATCAAAAACGAAGAGGAACCGTGTGTTTACAAAAAGGTTAGTGGGAGTGCTGTCGTTTTTCTCGTACTGTACGTAGATGACATTCTCCTGATTGGGAATGATATTCCCATGTTAACCTCGGTCAAGGTCTGGTTGTCAAAAGAATTCTCCATGAAAGACCTTGGGGAAGCATCCTATATTTTGGGAATAAAGGTCTATAGAGATAGATCTAAAAGGATGCTTGGCCTTTCACAGAAGATGTACATAGAGGAGGTGCTGAAGAGGTTCAGCATGGAAAACTCCAAGAGGGGTCTCTTACCCCTAAGGCATGGAATTCATCTCTCCAAGAAGATGTGCCCCAACACATCTGAGGAGATTCAACGCATGAGCAAGATTCCTTATGCATCGGCAATAGGAAGCCTCATGTATGCCATGCTATGTACACGACCTGATATAGCTCTTGCTGTGAGTGTCACAAGCAGATATCAGTCGGATCCAGACAAGAAGCACTGGATAGCTGTGAAGAACAGTCTTAAGTACTTGAGAAGAACTAGGGACATGTTCTTGGTCTTTGGGAAAAGATCAGAGTTGAAGGTAGAAGGATGCACACATATTGATGATAGAAAGTCTACATCAGAATATGTGCAATTGTGGTTCAGTAAATTGGAAGAGTTCCAAACAACCGATCATTATAGATTCTACCTTAGAAGCTGAATCTTAAGCCGTATCTAAGGATGCAGTGGAAACCTTCTGATTAAAAGTTAATTGCAGAGTTGGGTGTAATGTCATTAGATGCCATAACACTTTACTGCGATAACATTGGCACCATAGCACTAGCTATGGAGCCATGGTCTCATCAGAAGTCCAAGCACATAGAGCGGCGCTTCCATTTCATACGCGACTATGATGTAGAGGTGCAGAGAGTAGACTCCGCGGATAACGTGGCAGACCCTTTCACTAAGCAGCTGAGTCAGCAAAAGACTGAAGCCCACCTTGAGAAGATGGGCCTAAGATATATGACCAATTAGCTTTAGTGCAAGTGGGAGATTGTTAGATGTATGCCCTAGAAGCCAATTTGGCTGACACATTGTTGATTCTAGGGACATAATTTTGTACTTGACTATTTATTATTGAATAAATAAAAGGCATCTTTTCATTCATATTATTTATGTGTCTATGAATCGTCCAAGAAATTAATAAGATGATGATACATATTCTCAAGAGTTGAGAATTTGAGCCATGTATCATTGGTGATTAATTTCTAAATGCTCCTGATCAATGGATCATCACGAGGACGGTGATCGATCCGATCAGTGCACAGATCACTTTCCTTCTGGATGGACGAGACTTGAGTCCACAGTGTAGGGACACTGAAGTGATAGTGCAGGTGCTTGTTAGAGAACAAGGGTACTGAGCGTGACCAAGACAAGAAGTCACTTGGATGTCTATCCACTCGTCAGTGACTTACTTGATGTTGCAGTAGTGTGACTGGTCCTTTGACCTGCGGTGCTTCGGCTACTCACAGTGAGGTTATTGTAGTTTGACTGCACACATACATGGTCTCTAGCCATATGGGTCCATGCAGTGTAGATTGGCTGCAGTAGGTTCACTGTAGGAGTAGGGTATGCACCTACAAGGAATCTATCGACCTTGATAGAAGAGGAGTGATCCTATGTGATTTGTTAGACTGAGTTCTAAGACCTTGGCCAGGGCAGTAAAGTGGAGAAAGAGTTTTCCACTATCGAACTCAAGTCGAATAAATCTTGACATATGACAGACGATGGGGTTTGACGAGTTGTCCATGACCTCCGTCCTGTAGGGATCCACGATAGTAGGACTGTATCACACGTTAACTGCACCTAGAGGTTCATCATTCCATTCTGCTGGGTAGCCACTACATGCTGCTAGGTGTCACTGGTGGATGGTGGGACTCATAGGGATTATCTTGATGATCGATAAACCCTAATGAGTTGAGTTGGAATCGTTCCAACCCATTGAAAGGAGTTTTCAATGATATAGTGATAGGGATCACAATATATCTCACTACCAGTCAGAATAGAACCTATGGGGTCACACACACTAGAAGTATTGACCGATCCGATGGTTGAAATCGTGATTAGGAATCACAAGAAATCAATTTGATTGATAAGAAGTTGAAGAGGAACAAAGGGAATTAATTAATTGGACTTAAACACAAATCCTACTTCGGGTAGGATTCCTAGAGTCCTAATTGGATTAGGACTGGGAATCCTAGTTGGAGTAGGACTGGGATTCCTATTTGGAATAGGATTCCTACAATCCTAATGAGATTAGGAATTTTGAATTGGATTCCTACTTGGAGTAGGATTCCTAGAAATCCTAATTGGATTAGGACTTCGGATTCAAATGGAGTCCTAATTGGATTAGGACTAAAATTAAACAAATCCTAATTGGATTAGGATTCCTTAAGTCTAAATTAATTAATAATCTAATGAATCAACATGACTCCTAATTGGATTAGGATTGAAGAGTTCAATTGAGTCATGGTTCATTCAAGTCCTAATTGGATTAGGACTAGCGTAGATTGAACCCAATATGGTCAATCCTAATTAGATTAGGACTTAACCATAAGAGAGGCACCCAATCCTCTTTGGAAGAGGATTAGGGCAACACAAGAAGGAGGGATCACGCCCCTCCTCCTCTCCTTGTGTGCGGCATGAAGAGAGGGGCCGGCGCCCCCCTTCCCTCTTTGGAAAATCATCTAGGGCTCCTACTTTGGAGGAGCCCTTGATGGCTATAAGAGAGGCACTAGGGCCGGCGCCCTAGATGAGTCTTCTCCTCCTCTTCAAGCCGTGGAAGCCCCCTCTCCTCCTCTTTAGTTGCAGCCGCAAGCAAGGGAAAAGATCTCCAAGTGTTGGCGGCCTCCTTCCCTTCCCTTCCTTCATCCAACGCAAGGAACAAGAGAAGGCTGCGTAGAGGATCATCTTCTTCCTATTCTTCATCCTTCTTCTTCCTCCTTCTAAGCACAATCAAGAGTTGATTGAGAGGAAGGACATCAGCCATCAAAGCTATCTTTGCAAGGGAGCTAGCACCCCGGTGAGATAGAGAGCTTGGATCGGATCCTGCTTCGTGTGGATACCCGTAGAGGCCGGACGTTTGAACGGCTTCAAGCGAACCCTCTTCCAAAACCACGAATTCAGATTTGCGGTGATCATCTACCCGCGCAAGGTGAAGATTTGATCTTCCTAATAGTTTTAAAAGTTTTAATTCTTACCTAATTACGAAAGGTCTCGAAACAACGTTCATGTGATGAACGTCGAACTCGCGCATGCCGATTCCGCTGCCATCTGAAAAATTTTTGAAATATCAGCGGCATGGGCGGGTTCCCAACAAGTGGAAGGGTGAAAGGATCCATTTGAACTAACCAAAGAAATGTAAGATATAGGATTAGCCAAAGGCCAAATGACAAGATATTGGCTTGCCGATTTGGAAGCCTTGAACCAAACAATCAACATTTGGTGGCAACATTCCAATTTGGCAAAGCAAGTTATTTGTAATAATGCCATGATTTGTTATATCATTCCAATTTGGCAAACCAATCAAAAGTTGCTAGATCAAACAAATAGGTTGTTCTGGCCAATACTCAGCTTTGCTCTCCATTAGAAGTAAAAGAAGATTAGGGTGTGGTATAAGACTAGTTAAGAGGAATAAGAAGGATGAGTACCAAAAAGAGAGATGCAGTGCCTATTTATAGAGGAGTTCTTGCCTCCTCAGAAGATAAATTAAAATCTCAATTAATGTAGAAAGTCATGCTGGATCCCCACATATATGGAAGATCCTTTGAACAATGTGCAGGTTGTTTCAATACACAAAAGTATTCCATGGAGGAATGTGGCAAAAGCAGAAAGTTTTAAGAAATTGGAAGAGATATGAGCAAATTACCGAAGGTGAAAGGATGCTTTGGTAAAAGGAAGTGGTTAGCAAATCGAAACCATAATTGCAGGAGTTTTATTTCATAAATATCGAAGAGGTGATGACATATATCTCATTAGCCTCTTGATCATTAGCCAACAATATTTGGGGGGCATTCTTTACACCCTATCTGAATAATCTAGTTGGAGACTGAGAGCAAGCACCACATAGATCAAGGAGATGAGGGCCATGTGACTTTTGTTGAATTGAATAGAATTCAGCCATGATAAATATTACCAAAGGGATGCGTAGATTGAAAAAGGAGAGTTCAGTCAAAGGTAGGCCAAAAGCTTAAAGCTTGGCCATGATCAACTATAATACATAGTGGAGGATAATTGACGCTAGTTGCTGCAACTGTTAGACGTGGTGGCAATTATTATAGGATGTAGTTATTATCTATTATTATAAATAAGTAAAAGTTATACTTTGTAAATAAACCTTCAACAATCAATTCAATGCATATATCTTATCTTATCTTAGTTTTACTCTACTTTTTATCCTAGAAGTAGGCATAATTTAACTTCTATCATAGCACATCTTTACAATAGCCTAATGCCACACCCCTTATCCTTTGAACAGTAGTATGATAGTGATGAAAGTCCTTGAAGATCAAGACACCTTGACTAATGCTACTCTCTTTCCTCCTTTCGATCATTGTTTGATTGATCCAACACTAGTGGCATGCCCATGTGCACCAACTTGCGCCATTTGACTTGTCATCACTCTTTTCTGCCGCTCTTGGTGAAACTTCACCACTGGGCTTTGCGACATGTCCGAACAAGATGGAAAGAGCACCAAAAATTATGTAGTAGAATAAAACCAAATTCCAAACATGGGATATGACAGCTTTTTTTTTTTTGATAAAAACACCATGATAGTATAGATACATGCATAATATAAGAGAAGTGTACCTGCCAGGAGATATTAAGGTTGTGAAACTATAAAACCTTTAAGAATTAATATTCTAGCCAAAAATTGTAAACTAGAAATAAATCTCAAGAGTGCAAGTGTAGGTTTTTCAAACTATTGGGTGTAAGTCTAATTTATACCTAATCTTGGGAGTTTTTTGTAATTTACTCAAAATTTTCTATAATTTAATCTATAACAATTTTCGCGTTGAACCCATAAATGTCTGCATTTTTTATTTCCATCAAAATCATTGGGTGTCCTCTTATATTGAAATCATTGCCATTTTTACTAGTTCTTATAACAAAATTTCCACTTTCACTACCAGAATTACATTTTCAGTAAAAACTATTATTATAATTGTCAATACCACGCACAATGGGCCTATTAATACTCATTTCAAAATGAATCAATGCAACTATTAATGTGATTATTCCAACTAGATTGAGTATATATGTATCGATAATAATAGATATTGTTTCCCTTAGACAGAATATTTAAATAACTAGAAAAAACAAAACTTTCTAGTTTGCTCAAAAAAGAACTATCATTATTAATCTTAAAAATCTAATTTTCAATATCAGAACATACAGAAAAACTATCACCATTACTATCCCTTACTTAAAAAGTGTCATCAAAGATCAAACTTCAAATATCCTTGATATTAAATGAATAATCAGCATTTTTAGAATTATAACTGCCACTATCACTCTAACCAGGAATATTTTTTTCCATAACATTTAGAATTAGTCCTTCACTTCCACTAGTATGTCCAATAGCATTAAGACTATCCATTGATTTATTTAGTGCACACTTATGTTCTAACTTATTGTTATACAACATGATAAGTGCTAAATAATGCATAAATTTATCTATTTTACATAGCACTTATTATTATTATTATGCACATATTTTAAATTTAAACATAAGAAAATGTGTTTCCCCTCATTATTGCATTTTAATAAATTATTAGAGGTAATTCAAGTTTGGTTTAATTATTTATTGATTGAGCCTAATGTATGCAGGTCGAGTCAAACTTAATTGGATAATGCCTAAAATCACACTACACCATTTCACAAGTCCACAGCCAATCAAAGTCGACTCCACATCTTCCGGAGTAAACTCCAAAAGCTCTCCTCTAAGACTCACTGCATCCCATCCCAGCCTTCTTTTTCTTCAAGCACTCACCCATCAAGACTTCCTTTCCACGTATTCAAACCCCCCTGTTTATAGCTTCAAAACAGAGCTCATCTCCTTCCCAGCCGTATCCAATCCTTGACTGCTTCCGGATTCCTCCCATTCGCGATGGCCTTCAACCACCAACGGATAAGTCTTCAACATCCGAACTATTGCAAAGATCATCCTCCCAGATTTCTTGCTCCAGATTTGATCTCCACCCACGATGCAATCTTCCTAGTGTCCGCAAGTCAAGCATCATCTTCCAAGATTTCCTCCCAGCCGATTCTAGAATCCATCCTCTCCCCACTCCATGGATCGTGTTCCAGCATCCTCTGCGTGCCAGCCGCCCATTTCAAAGATCCCAGCTCCTTCCATTTCCGCATCCAAGCATCTGCGGCATCCTCTTCTTCCGCCCAACCACATCCTGCTTCCGAATCCCAGAAATGTCGTTCCGAGTCCTCTTCATCTGGATCCATGCCCTCGTCCCAGCTCCTTTCGGATCGGCGTCCGTCTCTAGCTCCTTCCCCACCTTCTCCATGATCCAGGCATTCCGCATCAGCCTCCCAGCAATCCCGCGGCGCCCATCATCCGGAGCCATCCCCTTCCGTTACTAGCCATCAAGGAGCACGAGATCCAGCCATTGACGCCCTTCGCCCCATCCGTCCGCGATCTGCTCTCCAGCATCACGCCCCGGAATCAGCAGCCCGTGATCCATTCTCCCTTCTCGAATGATCTATATAAGGAGGAGGGTGGCCATCGGCTGAATGAAATGAGGGAGGGGAGAGCTCTGTTTTGGAAGGGAAGAAAGAAAGAAAAATAAAAACAGAGCATGCTCTGTTTTGAAGAAAAAGAAGAACAAAAAAATAAGGGGGGGGGGGGGGGGGGGGGGGGAGCGGAAGGTACTTTCAAAGGCAATCCTAGGGGCACGAAGATCAATCATCCTGGAGTGGAACATCTCAGCAAACCGATCAAAGTTGCCGAGCATCATGAGTGGCTAAACCCTGGTTTAGGGGTTTGATGAAGCCGTGGATGAGTATTTATGTTGCATTTTTTTTTAATTTTTAGTGTTGTAAGACAGTTGCATATTTAATGAAATTATGATCTTGAAATGTCTTGTTTAATTTGTGTAAGATGTTTATCTTGTAGAAAGCCTCTGCATGAATTAATCTAGTTTATCGAAATCAAATCCAATACTTGTGGTTTGGAGGAAATTGTTATGCAACTACCAGATTTATCTTTGAGAACTTAATCATCAGATGAATCATGCTAAATAGGACAGACCATGCCTATCCTTAGAGAAGATGCTTTGTACCAGACTTAGATGACTCATACTGTGGGTTAGATTTCAACTCTTTGTATGATTGCCCTAACTTGTAGTTAAGAGCAATCAGATCATACACGCATCTAAGTCATTGAAAGCATCACACTTACGAATCCATCGGTGGATTCTACCCCCTAAACATCTCTTCCCATAAAATATTCTTACTGTTGCATTTATCTTACTTTTTAGTTCTCATTAATCGATAACTTAAAATTCCTTTTACTCTAGCTTATGCTCTTTGAATTAATTATTTAATTAAGAAAAATAACATGTCTCCAATCCCTGTGGACTGACACCCATAATCACTATCCTACAGGATACGTGCTATTGCGTGGTTTACTTTTGAAATTGAAAGAACCGATCAATTTTTGGCGCCGTTGCCGGGGATTGCTAGCATCGTTGTTTTTCTTTTCATAAATTAAACTTTCAAAAAAGAGAGTATATATATCCAAAATAAAATAAAAATATTTTTCTATTTTTGTTACTTTCCTTATCTCCTTTTTCCCTCTTACTAATTTTTGATTTTTCTTTTGGTATTATTTGATCAGGAATCGAAGAGAAAATCTGGGACGATCAAAAAGGGAACTGCTGAAAAAGGAATGCTGTAGAGGTTTGCCTAAAAAAAAAAAAATTTGCTGAGGAAATTTCCTTTGGTAACCTCTAAACCTTTCTTGTTTAAATTGATTCCCAATTAGCTTGAACTTTTGTGGTGATTGTTTGATTTTAATTTCAGCAAAAGTGTGAATGAATGTTTGATACACATACACCAATTAATCCGCACATAGTAAGGGCAATTATCCCGACAAGATAAGAACTGGATTTTATCACCAGATTCTTGCCCAAATTAGGTGAACCAATTCGCATATAGTTATCACTTTAATTAAAATCAATTAGACGTTGGCCCCTAGGGACATTCGAGCTCAATAGGACAAAGATCACCGAAAGTTGTACCAATTTTTCTCTGTGGCTCAGTTGATGATGTCTAGGCAAGCTTTGTCCCTATAAGGGAGACAGTTCATCTATTCGAGGCAAGTAGTTTTTAAGTGGGACCTTTGCGAACGCATCGTGACCCCCCCACTTACCTGGGAGCTTACCTGGTCAACTCAGTTCATTAGACTGGATTGGAGGCTTAGGTGCCCTCTTCAAACCAGTTAGGAGCTGTCTAGTGATTTTAGGGCAAATACAAGGATTTGATGTGTTTTTCTTTTATTGCATGCTTGACTGATCAAGTACTAGTTTATGCAAGGGAGTCGTTCTAGAGTACGTGACCTATTACCCTTTGACCTTGAAATAGAACGGACCCTTAGAAATATTCGAGCTGGGACCAAAACATTAGAATCATCCCCACCTCCTGAAATGGCTGAAGAACAACCCAAACTTCTGAGGAAGTACTTTACTCCCACCATTTACACTTCCCCATCTTGCATTCGATTACCTGAGGTAGCAGCTGTACAATATGAAATAAAGTCTAGTGTGATCCAAATGCTTCCATCTTTTTATGGGCTCACCAACGAAGATCCATATAAACATCTAGATGAATTTCTTGAAATTTGCACCACTGTCAAGATTCAGAACTTCACTGATGATGCTCTAAAACTTAGATTATTCCCCTTCTCCCTTAAAGATAGAGCCAAGCAATGGCTAAATTCTTTAGAAGCCAATTCGATTCGTTCTTGGGATCAAATGCAACAAGAATTTCTTAAAAAATACTTTTCCATAGGGAGAACGAACCAGTTTAGACGTGCCATCATGAGCTTCTCCCAAACTGAGGGAGAAGAATTTCATAAAATCTGGGAGAGATTTTGAGACCTAATCCGTAAATGCCCACATCATCAAATACCTAAATGGCAGCTAGTGCAATGTTTCTATGACGGATTGACCGAACGAAACTGTCAGATGATCGATGCCTCATGCAGAAGGACTTTCATGCTTCAAAATGAGCATGAAGCATGGCAATTATTTGAAAATCTTAATGAAAACTCCCTCCACCATGCTTCTTGTTCTCGTCAAGCACCCTCGAGTTCTCAAAGAAAAGGGACCATTTGTGAAATAAGTCATTCTATGGACCTGTCTAGCAAGGTAGATGCATTGTCCCATAAGATTGACTAACTGATGATAGGAGGACATGTCGTTAGCTCTTTCCAAGCACAAGTGTGTGCTATCTGTTCTAGCCCATCGCATCCTATTCATGAGTGCCCCTCAGCACCCCAATTCCTCGAACTCGTGCAAGAACACATCAATGCTGCTCAAACACAGCCAAGACCGGATAATGACCCATTTTTCAATACCTATAACCCAGGATGGCGGAATCATCTAAATTTTTTTTGAAAGCAGCAAGCTTCGAATACTACCTAACCCTACTTCCAAAATTTTCAAAACCCTCAGAATTTTCATCTCTACCGTTCCTCAACTCAATTTCAACATCCTCCTCCTCCTGTTAGATGTATGCCCTAGAAGCCGATCTGGCGGACCCATTATTAATTCTAGGACATAAATTTGTACTTGACTTTATTATTATTGAATAATAAATGGGCATTCTTTTCATTCATATTATTTATGTGTCTATGAATCGTCCAAAAAATTAATAAGATGATGATACATATTCTCAAGAGTTGAGAATTTGAGCCATGTATCATTGGTGATTAATTTCTAAATGCTCCTGATCAATGGATCATCATGAGGATGATGATCGATCCGATCAGTGCACAGATCGCTTTTCTTATGGATGGACGAGACTCGAGTTCACAGTGTAGGGACACTGAAGTGATAGTGCAGGTGCTTGTTAGAGAACAAGGATACTGAGCGTGACTAAGACAAGAAGTCACTTGGATGTCTATCCACTCGTTAATGACTTACTTGATGTGGCAGTAGTATGACTGGTCCTTTGACCTGCGGTGCTTCGGCTATTCACAGTTAGGCTATTGTAGTTTGACTGCACATATACATGGTCTCTAGTCATATGGATCCTTGTTGTGTAGATTGGCTGCAGTAGGTTCACTGTAGGAGTAGGGTATGTACTTACATGGAATCTATCGACTTTGATAGATGAGGAGTGATCCTATGTGATTTATTAGACTGAGTTCTAAGACCTTGGCCAGGGCAGAATATATAGTGGAAAAGAGTTTTCTACTCTCGAACTCAAGTCGAATAAATCTAGACATATGACAGACGACGGGGTTTGACGAGTTATCCATTACCTCCGTTCTGTAGGAATCCACGATAGAAGGATTGTATCATACGATAACTGCACCTAGAGGTTCATCATTCTATTCTGTTGGGTGGCCACCACATACTGCTAGGTGTCACTGGTGGATGGTGAGACTCACAGGGATCATCTTGATGGTCGATAATCCCTGGTGAGTTGAGTTAAAATTGTTTCAACCCATTGAAAGGAGTTTTCAATGATATTGTGATAGAGATCGCAATATATCTCACTACCAGTCAGAATAGAACCTATGAGGTCACACACATTAGAGGTATTGACCGATCCGATGGTTGAATGTGATTAGGAATCACAAATAATCAATTAGATTGATAAATGGATAACCCGCTAAGAGTTAGTGGTTAGAAGAAGAAATAATTGCAATCGGATTGCAATTTAATTTAATTAATTGAATTTAATTAATTGGACTTGATCACGAGTCCTACTTGGAGTAGGATTCATGGAGTCCTAATTGGATTAGGATTTCAAATTAAATTAGAAACCTATTTGGAATAGGATTTCTAAAGTCCTAATTGTCTTAGGGCTGAAATTTGAACAAGTCCTGATTAGATTAGGATTTTCTTAAGTCCTAATTAATTTTAATTTTAATCTAATTAATTTCATGACTCCTAATTGGATTTGGATTGAAGAGTTCAATTGAGTCATGGTTCAATTAAATTCTAATTGGATTAGGATTTGGAGGAATTAAATTGGGTGCACTTAATCCTATTTTGAATAGGATTGGACGTAGAACTAGTCCTAACCCAATCCCCACTTAATTTGATTAAGTGGGGCTAACCAAATGGAAGAAGAGGGAGGGGCCTACACCCCTCCCTTGGCTGCATACGTGAGGGAAAAAGGAGGGGCGTAGATGAGCTCCTAAAATTTAGGAGCTCATCTCTATCTAAACACCTTATAAGAAAGGGGCTTCAAGGGGCTGCGAAAATAAGATGAAAAATCACCTCCTTTCAGCCGTGAACACCTCTCTCCCATTCCTCCATTGATCAGCAAGCAAACAAGGGGAATAGGAAGCCTTCGCGTGGCCTTCTTTCTCCTCTTTTTGGTTCTAGCGCAAGGAAAAGAAAAGGCTGCGAAGGGCCTTGTTTTCTTCTTCCTAGATCCCTCCTTCTTCTTCCTCCTCTCAAGCCAATCAAAGGTTGATTCAAAGGAGAGGACTTCAGCCATCAATAGCCTTCTCTACAAGAGAGCTAGCACCCCGGGAAGATCCAAAGGCTTCGATCGCCTCATTACTTCGTGTGGATACCTGTAGAGGCCGGACGCGTGTGCGGCTTCCGCTGAGCCTTGATCAAATACCACATAAATCAGATTTGCAGAGACCATCTATCCGCACAAGGTGAAGATCTGATCTTCTTAATGATTTTAAAATGATTTAAAATAATTTAATTCTAATCTATCTATGAACGAAAGGTTTTAAAACACGTTCATGCGATGAACGGATCCCGCATATGTTTTTCTGCTGCAATCTGAAAATTATTTCGAAATTTTCATGGCATATGAGGTATGCTAACAGTGGTATCAGAGCCATGGTTATGTAGATTAAGATTGGAATTAAATTTTTAAAGGCATTTTAGATCTGAAATTAAGGGATTATGCTTGCTGAAATTTATGTATCAGAATTTTCAGCTTGCTGATTTTTCTGCATACTAATTTTTAGATGCTTAGATTAATGATTCTAATACTTTGATAATGTGATTACAAATGTTTAGAGTCAAATCTAGCATGATCAGCAAGTCTTGAGATGGAATAATCAATTAAATTACAGATCTGAAAATAATTTTTATGCATGTGATGCGTATGGTGATGATCATGGATGGACCCTTTGAATGTGCTGAAATGTTCTGCGATGTTCTGTGATGCATGTAATTTTAATTTTTCAGATGCCTGCGTGCATCTTAAATTCATGTATTAGAGACCTGCGTATCTCATAAAAAAGGATTGTAATTTATTGTTTTATTTTTATTTAATTTTTAAAGCAATCTGGGATGTAATCTGTGATGTATGTTGCACGTCGATGGTTGATCGATATGTACATCAACAAGCTCAACATGTGCGGATCGAGATCAAGGGTTGATTGAAGATGGATCAAGGAGTTGATCATAATTGATCCTAAGGGATCAAGATCGAGTCAAGAGTTGAAGACGATCAAACCAATTGACGTGCATGTGCTTGTAAAATAATCCCATCCTGGATCCATGATCATCACCATTTAATTTTATTTTTGATAAATGCCTGGATGTTTAATGCTTATGTTTATGCGGGTAGATTTATATTTGCATGAGATGTGAATACGCGATCGAGTGAGACCTAAATCGAAACCTCCCTAATCAGTCGAGAGTGAACCAACATGAGTTAGTCATATTGGATTAATTGATCTAATTGGTGTCTAGGCAAGCCTAAAAGGTGGTTACTTAATTAGGACCTTACTCTCTGAGTAAGGGGAGCCTTTCACCTGCTTACCTAGCCAATTGTTCGATTACCTCTTATGAAGAACTCAAGTTGCAAACACTAAGACTTGATTGTGCAATATTAAGTCCATAGGTCTTCCACCTAGTAGAGCTGCTAAGGTCTTTTCGGTGTTGATTTGTCTCGGCTGGACACCAATGGGCACGTTGCATTGGGGGACTGGACCTCTCTATTAGACATGAGATGTTGTGGGGTAAAGGTGGGGTTGGGCACCAATAACTATTAGGTGAGGACCCAATGACGACTTTATTTCTGCGGTTATACGGTGGGTCTGACTTAACTAAGTAATGGGACCAATAACTGTTAGGTGAGGTCTTCATCACTTAGAGACCAAGTACCACTGCAATATGCTTGAGAAGCATTATACAAGAGTTGTACACTCATCCATATATTGTTAGGTGAGGCGGCATGTAAATCGGTGAGACCGCAGTATCCACTAGAAATTCTAGTCGCATAGGGTTTTCGTTTCTTCATCAGGGGAGTATGAGGGATTCGAGAAAATAGTGGGAGTCCATTTGTTTTAAAAGACCCTAAAACAAATAAAGTTCAAGTATAAAGTCTAACTAGAATCTTTACTCTCTACAGATCATAATGTCAGCTTCGAACCCTTTGACCCGTATCCTTGAGACCAACCGATTGACTGGAACTAATTACAAAGACTGGCTTAGAAACCTGAAATTATTCTGAATTGTGAGAAACTAGGGTATGTGCTCGAGAACGATATCCCCAGGTTACCAGCACGTCCTACTGATGATCAGCGTGAGACGCATCAAAAGTGGACAGATGACGACATTAGGGTCAAGTGCTACATCATGGCATCCATGACTAATGAACTTCAATGCCAGCATCAGAACATGAAAGACTGCTAGGGAAATACTGGCTCACTTGCAGGAGTTGTATGGTGAGCAGAGCTGCACTGCACGCTTTGAAGTGTCCAAGAGGCTCTTCAAGGCAAAGATGCACGAGGGGCAGTCTATCCATGATCATTGTTTGACTATGATCAAGGACCTCGAGGAGCTTGAGAAGCTCAGTATGACCATGCATAAGGAACTGCAGATAGATCTGATCCTGCAATCCCTTCCTGATTCATTTGGGTAGTTTATAGTAAACTACCATATGAATAAGATTGAATGCACTAAGACCGAATTGTTGAACATATTGGTAACTGCTGAGGGAGCCTTGAAAAGTTCAAGGGGCTCTGTTCTAGCTGCTGAGCTGACTTCTGGTTCCAAGAGAAAGTCTACTTGGAAGAAAAAGATGCCTGCAACGAAGTAGAAGAAAGACAAGAAGCCTAAGAAGGAAGTTCATAAGAAAAAGGCTGATGACAAAGGAAAATGTTTCCACTGTAACGTCAACGGCCACTGGAAAGGAACTGCCCTTCATACCTCGAGAGCCTGAAGAACAAAAAGGCAGACACACTTTCTAAAGGTATGTTAGACTTGCTCGTAATTGAAACTAACCTTACGGTTTTTCTACTTCTAGTTGGGTTATAGATTCTGGTTCTAGTGCTCATTTGTGCACTACTATGCAGGGTCTAAAGAAAAGTAAGAGGCTGGCGGAAGGTGCAGTAACCCTTCAGGTTGGCAACGGGGCAAGAGTTGCTGCTGTAGCTGTGGGCACCTATCCTCTGCGATTACCATCTGGATTTAGTTTATTACTTAGAGACTGTTATTATGTCCCTGCTGCTAGCAGGAATTTGATTTCTGTTTCATGTTTAGCACAGGATGGTCATGTTTTGACCTTTGAAAAAGATTGCTGTTCTATTTATTTCAGAAATAAATTAGTTGCACGTGGTTTCATAATTGACAGTCTCTATCACTTGCAGATTGATGTGTCTGTGAATGGTCTGAGCAAGTTGTGAGTGCCATAGGATCTAAAAGATCAAGAGATGAGATTAATCAGAAGTATTTGTGGCATCTCAGGCTGGCCATATTGGAGAGGACAGAATGAACAAAATGGAGAAAGATGGGCTTCTCGGGCCCATTGATTTCTGAGTCATATCCAATTTGTGAGTCTTGTCTTCAAGGAAAAATGGCTAGATTGTCCTTTGTAGGACATGGAAGAGGACCACTGAAATACTTACCCTGGTACATACTGATGTGTGTGGCCCATTTTGATGTGTCAGCCAGGAGTCGTTATTCGTACTTCATTACCTTTACCGATGACTATTCACGATATGGGTATGTGTATCTTTATGAGATACAAATCTGAGTCTTTTGAAAAAGTTCAAAGAATTCAGAAATGAAGTAGAAAAACAGACTGAAAAAATCCTTAAGGTTCTTCGATCAGATCGAGGAGGAGAATACCTTAGTGGAAAATTCCGGGACTATCTCAAGAAGAATGGCATAGTCTCACAATGGACGCCTCCAGGTACACCTCAACTCAACGGGGTGTCAGAAGGGAGGAATCAGACTCTATTGGATATGGTCCGATCCATGATGAGCTTCACTGATTTACCTATGTATCTTTGGGGAGATGCCTTACTATCCACGATTTATTTATTGAATAGAGTTCCCTCTAAATCCGTTCCTACCACACCGTATGAAGATATGGCATGGTAAGAAGCCGAGTCTTGGTCATCTCAAGATTTGAGAATGTTCGGCCCACGTCAAGCGACTGCAGGCGGACAAGTTAGAGCCTAGGACCATAAGTACTCGTTTCATGGATATCCTAAAGAGTCATTCGGATACAATTTTTACGTCTCAGAGGATCACAATATGTTTGTGAGCCGACCATGCCGTCTTTCTGGAAAAACAGTTTATCCTTGATAGAGGCAGTGGGAGGAAAATTGAGCTTGAAGAGAAAGTCTCTGAAAAGCAACGAGTAATGGATCCTATAGAACCTATTCATACAGAGCCAGTACACATAGTACCTCCTCCACCTCGTAGATCTTGTAGGGTCTCCCATCCTTTCGATAGATACTTAGGTATACTAGTAGAGGACACCGAGGAAATGTTCCTCATAGGAGATAGGGAACATATACAGGATCCCAATACCCTACAACAAGGCAATAATCTGATATCGATTCCGAGAAATGGCTGGAAGCCATGAAGTCAGAGATAGACTCCATGTATTCCAACCAAGTCTGGACCTTAGTAGATCCACCAGAAGGTATAGTACCTATTGGATGCAAATGGATCTACAAAAGGAAGATAGGTTGGGATGGAAAGGTAGAAACCTATAAGGCAAGGCTAGTGGCGAAAGGGTATAGTCAGCGCGAAGGCATTGACTATCAGGAGACCTTTTCACCTGTAGCCATGCTGAAATCCATTCGAAACATTGCTTGCCATTGCAGCATTTCATGATTATGAAATATGGCAGATGGATGTGAAAAACTGCTTTCCTGAATGGAATCCTTGATGAAGATATCTATATGGAGCAGCCTTTGGGTTTCACTTCCAGTGATGGTGATCAACAGGTCTGGCAAGCTGCAAAGGTCCATCTATGGACTAAAGCAAGCATCTCGGAGTTGGAACACTCGTTTCAATGATGCGATCAAATCGTTTGATTCACCAAAAATGAAGAGGAACCGTGTGTTTACAAAAAGGTTAGTGGGAGTGCTGTCGTGTTCCTCGTACTGTACGTGGATGACATCCTCTTGATTGGGAATGATTTTCCCATGCTAACCTCGGTCAAGGTCTGGTTGTCAAAAGAGTTCTCCATGAAAGACCTTGGGGAAGCATCCTACATTTTGGGGATTAAGGTCTATAGAGATACGATCTAAAAGGATGCTTGGCCTATCACAGAAGATGTACATAGAGGAGGTACTGAAGAGGTTCAGTATGGAAAAACTCCAAAAGGGGTCTATTATCCCTTAGGCATGGGATTTCATCTCTCCAAGAAGATGTGCCCCAACACATCTGAAGAGATACAACGCATGAGCAAGATTCCTTATGGCTTCAGCAATAAGGGGAGTCTCATGTATGCCATGCTGTGTACACGACCTGATATAGCCCTTGCTGTGAGTGTCACTAGCAGATATCAGTCGAATCCAGGTGAAGAGCACTGGACAGCTGTGAAGAACATTCTTAAGTACTTGAGAAGAACTAAAAATTTGTTCTTGATTTTTGAAAGGATCATCAGAGTTAAAGATAGAAGGATACAACAGATTCAGATTTCATGACTGATATTGATGATAGAAAGTCTACATCTGGATATGTGTTCTTGTGCAATGGTGGTACGGTAAATTGAAAGAGTTCCAAACAACCAATTATTGCTGATTCTACCATGGAAGCTGAGTATATCGCCGCCTCTGAAGCTGCAAAGGAAGCCTTTTAGTTCAAAAAATTTATTGCAGAGTTAGATGTAATGCCATCACACTCTACTGCGATAATAATAGCGCCATAGCTCTTGCTAAGGAGCCTAGGTCTCATCAGAAGTCCCAAGCACATAGAGCGGCGCTCTCATACGCGAATACCTCGAAAAGAAATATGTCGAGGTGCAGAGAGTAGACTCCACGGACAACATGGCGGATCCACTCACTAAGCAGTTAAATCAGCAGAAGACTGAAGCCCACCTTGAGAAGATGGTACTAGATATATGTCGATTGGCTTTAGTGCAAGTGGAAGATTGTTAGATGTATGCCCTAGAAGCCAATCTGGCGGACACATTATTAATTCTGGAACATAAATTTGTACTTGACTTTATTATTATTGAATAATAAATGGGCATTCTTTTCATTCATATTGTTTTATGTGTCTATGAATCGTCCAAGGAATTATAAGATGAATGATACATATTCTCAAGAGTTGAGAATTTGAGCCATATATCATTGGTGATTAATTTCTAAAATGCTCCTGATCAATGGATCATCACGAAGGACGGTGATCGATCTGATCAGTGCACAGATCGCTTTTCTTATGGATGGACGAGACTCGAGTTTACAGTGTAGGAACACTGAAGTGATAGTGCAGGTGCTTGTTAGAGAACAAGGGTACTGAGCGTAACCAAGACAAGAAGTCATTTGGATGTCTATCCACTCGTCAGTGACTTGCTTGATGTTGCAGTAGTATGACTGGTCCCTTTGACCTGCGGTGCTTCGGCTATTCACAGTGAGGCTATTGTAGTTTGGACTGCACATATACATGTTCTCTAGTCATAATGGGTCCTTGTTGTGTAGATTGGCTGCAGAAGGTTCACTATAGGATAGGGTATGCACTTACATGGAATCTATCGACCTTGATAGATGAGGAGTGATCCTATGTGATTTATTAGATTGAGTTCTAAGACCTTGGGCCAGGGCAGAATATATAGTGGAAAAGAGTTTTCTACTCTCGAACTCAAGTCGAATAAATCTAGACATATGACAGACGACGGAGTTTGACGAGTTATCCATGACCTCCGGTCTGTAGGGATCCACGATAGAAGGACTGTATCATACGATAACTGCACTAGAGGTTCATCATTCTATTCTGTTGGGTGGCCACTACATAATGCTAGGTGTCACTGGTGGATGGTGAGACTCACAGGGATCATCTTGAATGGTCGATAATTCCTGGTGAGTTAAGTTGAAATTGTTTCAACCTATTGAAAGGAGTTTTCAATGATATTATGATAGAGATCACAATATATCTCACTACAGTCAGAATAGAACCTATGGGGTCACACACGTTAGAGGTATTGACCGATCCGATGGTTTGAATGTGATTAGGAATCACAAATAATCAATTAGATGAAAATGGATAACCCGCTAAGAGTTAGTGGTTAGAAGAAGGAATAATTGCAATCGGATTGCAATTAATTTAATTAATCAGATTTAATTAATTGGACTTGATCAACGAGTCTTACTTGGAGTAGGATTCATGGAGTCCTAATGGATTAGGATTTCAAATTAAATTAGAATCGTATTTGAATAGGATTCTAAAGTCCTAATTGTCTTAGGGCTGAAATTTGAACAAGGTCCTGATTAGATAGGATTTTCTTAAGTCCTAATTAATTTTAATTTTAATCTAATTAATTTCATGACTTCTAATTGGATTAGGATTGAAGAGTTCAATTGAGTCATGGTTCATTAAATTCTAATTGGATTAGGATTGGAGAATTAAATTGGGTGCACTTAATCCTATTTGAATAGGATTGGACCTAGAACTAGTCCTAACCCAATCCCCACTTAATTTGATTAAGTGGGGCTAACCAAATGGGGAGAAGAGGGAGGGGCCTACACCCCTCCCTTGCTGCATACGTGAGGGAAAAAGGAGGGCTACGCCCCTCACTCATTTGAATTGGAAATGGGATATAGATGAGCTCCTAAAATTTAGGAGCTCATCTCTATCTAAACACCTTATAAGAAAGGGGCTTCAAGGGCTGCGAAAATAAGATGAAAAATCACCTCCTTTCAGCCGTGAAACACCTCTCTCCCATCCTCCATTGATCAGCAAGCAAACAAGGGGAATAGGAAGCCTTCGCGTGGCCTTCTTCCTCCTCTTTTTTGGTTCTAGCGCAAGGCAAAAGAGAAGGCTGCGAAGGGCCTTGTTTTCTTCTTCTAGATCCCTCCTTCTTCTTCCTCCTCTCAAGCTAATCAAAAGGTTGATTCAAAGAAGAGGAGTTCAGCTATCAATAGCCTTCTCTGGCAAGGAGCTAGCACCCCAGGGAGATCCAAAGGCTTCGATCGCCTCATTACTTCGTGTGGATACCTGTAGAGGCCGGATGCGTGTGCGGCTTCCACGGTGCCTTGATTCAAATACCACGTAAATCAGATTTGCGGAGACCATCTACCCGCACAAGGTGAAATCTGATCTTCTTAATAATTTAAAATGGTTTAAAATAATTTAATTCTAATCTATCTACAAACGAAAGATTTTAAAATATGTTCATGCGATGACGGATCCGCATATGTTTTTCCGCTGCAATCTGAAAATTATTTCGAAATTTTCATGGCATATGAGGGATGCTAACACCTCCAACCTAAAGAAATACAGCCTTTGAGGAGTTTGACTGCCCTTTAAGGTTTGGAGGCAAACACACAACTATTGCACTCTCACACACAATCAATTGCTAGCTAGAATCCCAAATAGGTCAACTAGCTAATGGCATATAAACAAGCGAGAGGAAGGGCAAAGCTTCCAAGTCAACCAATGAGTAATCCAAGGCGGACCAATACGTGGCTCAAGAAACTCGACTAAATCATGAGCAAGCCAATGCTTTGACTACACTTAGGAGTGGACGTGTAATAGATAATAAGGTTGGGGAGGGTAAACAATAAAGAAGTGAAGAAGAGGAGAGGAATGTATCACATGAAATCCAAAACGCTTCTTTCTCTTCTTCAGCTAGTCCACCGTCTGCCAAACTCACATTCCAAAGGCCCATTTTCTAAAGCACTTATGCACCCTCTTCCTTTGGCAAGAAGGGAACTTCACTAGAAGAGATGATAGAGTTTTTCAAACAAGTTAAAATCAATTTCCGCTCCTTGATGCCATCAAACAAGTTCCCTCCTATGCCAAATTTCTCAAAGGATCTTGCACCCAAAGCGAAAATCTAGACACATGTGCCTAAAAAGTCTTCCTACTGAGTAGGTAAGTTCCATTCTCCAACCAACACCCCTCCAAATTCAAAATCCTGGCGCTCCCCACTATTTCCTGTGTCTAGAGATAACTCCATTGACTGAGCACTCTTAGATCTAGGGGCAAGTGTGAATCTTCTTACCTTATTCAGTCTATAAGAAATTTGGGTTAGGTAATAAAATCCACCTCGGTATCCTTACAATTGGCTGATCGATCCGTGAAGTACCCACGGAGGGATGATTGAACGATGTTCTTGTCAAAGGTAGACAATTCTATTTTTCAGTAGATTTATTCGTCCTTGATATGGAACATGCTGCCCAACTAAAAAAATATCCCTGTGATTTCTTGGTCGTCCTCTTTCAGCAACAGCCAATGCATGGTATCATTGGTAGAACTGGGGCAATGGACATATCATTTTGAAACATGAAATTAGTTGAATGTGTTTCATGCCGCTGACCAACATGTGAGAAAGACGAATGTTGCCTGATTGAGCAAAATGGATGATCTTGTAGAGGAAGCTTTTCCCTATATCTTAGCGGATGATCCCTAGAGGCATGCTTGGCCCATTTTGACATTTGACAACTTTGATATAGACAGGCCATAGAAGAAGTCAACATCTTACTCGACAATCAATCTCCCATGAGTTCCCTTCCTTGGAAGATCTGACCTGAACCTCTTCCCCCCATTGCTAGCGCACACTTTGTCCTTCCATTGATTCTCCACCTAAACTTGAGTTAAAGCCACTTCCGACAACTCTTAAGTATGTCTTTCTAGGACCAGAAGATATCCTTCCTGTAATCATCACGGCCAACTTATCTACTGAACAGGAGGGTAAACTTTTAAGGGTGCCAGAAGAGAATAAACATGCCATAGGATGGTCTGTAGCCGATTTGAAAGGGGTTGACCCCTCCATTTGCCTGCATCGAATTCACCTCGAAGATGATGCAAAGCCCACCCAGAAATGCAAAGAAGACTCAATCCTAACATGAAGGAGGTAGTCAAGAAAGAAGTGGTGAAGTTACTAGATGCCGGAATCATTTATCCAATTTCTGATAGTAAGTGGGTAAGTCCGACACAAGTGGTGCCAAAAAAATCAGATATCACTTACTGGTTGAAAATCCGGAAGGGAGAATTGATATACCAAACACGCGCACAACCACGGGTTGGCGCGTGCTGGCATTGGACTACATAAAACTCAACTCAATGAATTACGGAAGGACCATTTCCTCTACCTTTCATAGATCAAATTTTGGGAACGCGTTGGCTTGGGTCCACCGGTTTCTACTGGCTTCTTAGATGGTTATTCTGGTATAGATCAAGTACCTGTCTACCCGGACGATCAAGAGAAACCACCTTTACCTGTCCATTTGGGACATTTGCATATAGGAGGATGCCTTTTGGACTATACAATGCACCCGCAACTTTCCAACGATGTATGATGGCCATTTTTTCAAATATGGTGGAAAACATTCTAAAAGTGTTCATTGATGATTTCTGAGTTTTTGGCTTATCTTTTGACGATTGTCTGGATAATTTAACTTAGTTCTGAAAAGATGTAAGGAGACCAACCTAGTGTTATGTTGGAAAAAAAGCCATTTCATGGTTCAAGAAGGCATAGTCTTGGGACACGTCGTGTCCAAGAGGGTATTGAAGTAGATAAAGCCAAAGTCGATCTTATTTCCAATCTCCCTCCATTCAAAACTGTGAAAACAAATCCGTTCATTCCTTGCCATGCTGGTTTCTACCGTCGCTTCATTCAGGATTTCAGTAAGATTTTCAAATCCTTGTGCAATCTTCCTACCAAAGACACTCCCTTTGTCTTTAATGAAGCATGCGAGGAGGCATTTGAAAATCTTCGCTCGAAATTGACCACTGCACCTGTCATACGACCTCCTAATTGGACCCTTCTATTTGAACTGATGTGTGACGCATCCGACTATACCATTGGGGCAGTTTAGGGCAACGGCTAGATAAGGTACCTCATGTCATCTACTATGCTAGTAAAGCACTCTCAGATGCATAATTGAACTACACCACCACTGAGAAAGAGTTACTAGCTGTAGTATTCGCGCTAGACAAGTTTCGCGCCATGGTTTGCAAACATATAGTGAATTATCTTGCCATAGGATGAATTTTTGATGATTGGTCAACTCAAGACAAGAACTGATTCTTTTACAAGTGAAGTTCTATTATTGGGATGATCCTGATCTATTCAAGTATTGTCCCGATCAAGTAATCCGTCGATGTGTCCCCGAATGCAATTTCAAAGTATTCTTTCATTCTGCCATTCACAAGCTTGTGGGGGACATTTTGGGGTAGAAAAACTGCAGCAAAAGTTTTATAGAGTGGATTTTATTGACCCACACTTTCCAAAGATGCCCATAACTTTTGCCAAACTTGTGAACGGTGCCAACAGTAGGTACCATCTTCCGTAGAGATATAATGCCTCTCAATCCTATTTTAATTGTAGAAATCTTTAATGTCTGGGGTATTGACTTTATGGGCCCTTTTCCACCATCTTTTGGTTTCGAATACATTCTGGTAGGGGTTGATTATGTCTCAAAATGGGTAGAAGCTGTCGCCACTAAAACTAATAACCACAAAATTGTGGTTAAATTTTTACATGAAAACATCTTTTGTCATTTTGGCACACCCCGAGCCATCATTAGTGATGGGGGATCTCATTTTTGCAACCGGTCTTTCGAAGCTTTGGCTCACAAATATACATCATCCACAAAGTTACTACCCCATACCATCCCCAAACGAGTGGACAAGTCGAGGTGTCCAATAGGGAGTTAAAACACATCTTAGAGAAAACGGTACGTCCGATAGGAAAGATTGGTCTTAAAGGATAAATGATGCTCTCTGGGCCAACCGTACTGCCTACAAAACTTCTATTGGCATGTCTCCCTACCGATTAGTTTTTGGAAAAGATTGTCACTTACCGGTAGAACTTGAATATAGAGCTTTCTGGGCTATCAAAAAGTTTAACTTAGACATGGCAGCAGTTGGTCCTAACCGAAAACTCCAACTAAGTGAACTTGAAGAGTTGTGCAATGAGGCCTATGAAAATGCTAAATTTATAAAGCAAAGACTAAGGCTTTTCATGATAAAACCATTAACCGTAAGTCCTTCGAGCCTGGTCAAAAGTTTGGCTATTCAATTCCAAGTTGCGACTCTTTCCGGATAAACTTCGCTCAAGGTGGGATGGACCATTCGTAGTGAAAAAGGTTTCTCCTTATGGTGCAGTAGAGATCCAACACCTCAATGGTGGACATGTTTTCAAAGTCAATGGCCAAAGGTTAAAACCTTATGTGGACTGTGTTGCTGACGGACAATTGATCGAATCCCTTAATTTGACGAACCATGTTTACCAAAATAATTAAGGATGCACTCTGTCTGGCTGAAGACAATAAACTTAGCGCTTGTTGGGAGGCAACCCAATTCTCTTAAATTTCTTTAACATTGAGGACAATGTTATGTTTAGGTTTGGAGGTATTTTTAAGCATTTTGCATTCGTTCTCACGTTTAGGTTTGGGGGTTTTCATCTTGATCTTTATGATATATATAAAAAAAATTGAGAATGATGGACACACAAGGTATATAAAATGTAAAAAGCCCAATGACTAGTCGGAAGTAATACAAATTTAAGTTCTTTTTATTAAATCTCTCTTAGTGAGTTGTATAGCTAATTATACTTTTGGAATTTCACTATATACTGGCCGACCCTTTCTAAGGTCTAGGTTCGACATTATGTTGATAGTATAGTAGCAACCTTAGACCCTGATGAATCATACTTATCTAATTCAAAAAAAAAAAATTCATCAATAAAATGGATTTAGTCAAGAACATCGAAAAGGGCTACCTATTGTCAAAAGTCAAGTGGGTTTATGATGAGGACACCGAGCATAAGTCCGTAAGGGAGTCTTGATGTCCGACACCTTATGCCAACTGGTGTGAGAGTTGTCGACTGATTGCTCGTTACACGGAGAAATCACCACAAGAGTAAAAGTGCACAATTTATACATCTTTTATTAAAAAAAAAGTAAATTTTTTTTTCTGTATTGACCTTTAAAAAGATAAGAGTGTGAAAGCCGTCGTTGCAAAAATTCGAGTAAACTGGAATATTACAGATAAAGCCCGTGAGGTACTAAAGTAAATATCCACAACTCTCGAAATCCTGCAAATAAGATGATTTTGAATCAGTGAGTAGGTCCCTTTCGACCAATCTTTGGAAACTACTAGTCTTAGCAATATTTTGGAGATCCGAACCCTTAGCTTGTGTATGGTCCAGATTTCACCGAGCACTCCAGTATAAATAAGTCTTATAACTTTCTAACGGAAACTTAATGACCTCAACTTGAATTGCATTTTGACCTAGGATTTGGGCTGACTTAGTAATTAAAACTTTGTGTGCTTTTGAAATTCTTGGCACTTATGCATTTGAAATTAGATTTTATAAAATATATATTAAAAAATCTTTGGGTAGAGACAGCAGTTTGTGGGTATCTGAGCTGGAAACCCTCACGAGACAAAACTCGTCTACTAGAGCCACCTAGGGGTTTAAAGCCTTATTGCATACGGTAAATGCAATCGCGATTCCTGCGAAAGTGAGTTAGTTTTTATAGCTCTCCTCTAAGACTCACTGCATCCCATCCCAGCCTTCTTTTTCTTCGAGCACTCACCCATCAAGACTTCCTTTCCACGTATTCAAACCCCCTGTTTATAGCTTCAAAACAGAGTTCATCTCCTTCCCAGCCATATCCAATCCTTGACTGCTTCCGAATTCCTCCCATTCGCGATGGCCTTCAACCACCAACGGATAAGTCTTCAACATCCGAACTATTGCAAAGATCATCCTCCCTAATTCTTGCTCCAGATTTGATCTCCTCCCGCGATGCAATCTTCCCAGCGTTCGCGAGTCAAGCATCATCTTCCAAGATTTCCTTCCAGCCGATTCTAGAATCCATCCTCTCCCCCACTCCATGGATCGCGTTCCAGCATCCTCTGCGTGCCAGCCGCCCGTTTCAAAGCATCTGCGGCATCCAAGCATCCAAGCATCCTCTGCGTGCCAGCCGCCCGTTTCAAAGAAATGGGGCTCCTTCCATTTCCGCATCCAAGCATCTGCGGCATACTCTTCTTCCGCCCAGCCACGTCCAGCTTCCGAATCCCAGAAATGTCGTTCCGAGTCCTCTTCATCCGGATCCACGCCCTCGTCCCAGCTTCTTCCGGATCAGCGTCGGTCTCTAGCTCCTTCCCCACCTTCTCCATGATCCAGGCATTCCGCATCAGCCTTCCAGCAATCCCACGGCGCCCATCATCCGGAGCCATCCCCTTCCATTTCTAGCCATCAAGGAGCACAAGATCCAGCCATTGACGCCCTTCGCCCCATCCGTCCGCGATCTGCCCTCCAGCATCACGCCCCGGAATCAGCAGCCCGTGATCCATTCTCCCTTCCCGAATGATCTATATAAGGAGGAGGGTGGCCATCAGCTGAATGAAATGAGGGAGGGGAGAGCTCTGTTTTGGAAGGGAAGAAAGAAAGAAAAATAAAAACAGAGCATGCTCTATTTTGAAGAAAAAGAAGAATAAAAAAATAGGGGGGGGGGGGGGGGGGGGGGGGGGGGGGGGGAGCGGAAGGTACTTTCAAAGGCAATCCTGGGGCACGAAGATCAATCATCCTGGAGTGGAACATCTCAACAAACCGATCAAAGTTGCCGAGCATCATGAGTGGCTAAACCCTGGTTTAGGGGTTTGATGAAGCCAAGGATTTTATGTTGCATTTTTTTGATTTTTAGCGTTGTAAGATAGTTGCATATTTAATGAAATTATGATCTTGAAATGTCTTGTTTAATTTGTGTAAGATGTTTATCTTGTAGAAAGCCTCTGCATGAATTAATCTAGTTTATCGAAATCGAATCCAATACCTGTGGTTTTGAGGAGACTGTTATGCAACTACCAGATTTATCTTTGAGAAATTAATCATCAGATGAATCATGCTAAATAGGACAGACCATGCCTATCCTTAGAGAAGATGGTTTGTACCAGGCTTAGATGACTCATACTGTGGGTTAGATTTCAACTTTTTGTATGATTGCCCTAACTTGTAGTTAAGAGCAATCAGATCATACACGCATCTAAGTCATTAAAAGCATCACACATACGAATCCATCGGTGGATTCTACCCCTAAACATCTCTTCCCATAAAATATTCTTACTGTTGCATTCATCTTACTTTTTAGTTCTCATTAATCGATAACTTAAAATTCCTTTTACTCTAGCTTATGCCCTTTGAATTAATTATTTAATTAAGAAAAATAACCTGTCTCCAATCTGTTGCCCAAGGTGACAACCCAAGAGGGGGGGTGAATTGGGTTTTCTTAAAATTATGTTCCCTAATTTGTACTTTGAATTGAATGCAGCGGAATGATAAGATGTTATTTATTTAAGCTCTAGGCAATTACAAGTAAAGCAGTGGAAAATTAAGCTAAAGCAATTATACTATGGCTTTAGGGTGCAATTGATCTAAAATTAACTTATAGTTGTATGATCAATTTTAATCTGTGTATGGTAAGAATGGAGTGGAAGCTAAGCAAATTCTAAACAATTACTTATAGCTTTATAGAAAACAAAGCTAGAGATATTACACAATCAAGTATGAATGTAAGGCATGAAATACAAGAGATAAAGCATCACAAACACAAAGATGTATAGTGGTTCGGTACACCCCAGCACCTACATCCACTCCCAAGATCTCTTGGCAATTTTACTATAATCCCCCAGATTACAGCCGGTTGTTTTACAAGCTCACAACCTAACTTGTTGTTTTCACGAGATCACAACGAACTCGGTCGGTTTTCACAGGCTCACCGACTAGAACCAACCGATTGTTTTTCCGGGTTCACAATCAAACTCCAGTTGTTTTTCCCGGTTCACCAACCACAACCTTACATCGTTGGTTTTTCCTTTGGCTCACCAACAAACCTTAACCCCTTGATTCAATCCCTTGATTGAATCAAGTTACAAGATATTAGAACAAGAGTTTAAAACAAATACAAGCTTCTTAAACAAGCAGATATAACAATAAATAATAGAGTAAAGAGAAGAAGCCCTCAAACAAGTTTTGTAGATGAAGGAACTCGGCTTCTTCTTTACTTGACCCTCTTCTGATTTCGCACGAGGTAGAGGATCACTGAGGCAGCACACAGTTGGAGAGGAAGCTTTGGGATTCACTCGGATGCTCTTCTTCTCTCTCTTTTGCTTTGAATGCCCTTTTGTGCTTTTGGGAGTTTCTCTTGAATCTCTTTGAATCTCTTTCCTATGTGTTCTCTCCCACTTCCTTATCTTCTTCCTTGCTCTCCCCTTGATTTTTATAGCTTTAGAGTGAATGGGGACAAAAATCTAGCGTTAGAGACAAAAATAGGAGCCGTTGGAGTTGAGAAAAAACTAGCCGTTATGCCTCCCAGCGTGCTCGAGTCGACTCGGCTGAAGTAGGAGTCGACTCGTGAATAAGAGTCTGTCGGCACTGTAGCTGGGAGTTGACTCGAGCACTGTAGCGTGAAGTTGGAGTCGACTCGAGCACTGTAGTGCTGAAAATCAACTCTCTGTCTTTTTGTCTGTTCTCAGTCGGAGTCGATCGAGCACTGTTCCTTGAACTCTAGAGTGCCAGAGTCGATTCTGAACTTCCAGAAGTCGACTCGAGGACTATTCTTTTGAATCTTTCTTTGAATTTGCTCCTCCAACTTGAACCCTTTGAACTTAAAACTTGCGCCAATGAAGTATAACTTTCTTTCAACTTTTTGAGAGCTTTTGAGGGCCTTTTTGTATTTTTCCAACTTGCTATGTCCTTGCAAAACAAATTATCTTTCTCTTGCAACACAACATTAGTAATTATACTTCATGGTTTTGTGATCATCAAAATCAATCTTTAACTCAATCTTTGGGTCATCAGTCTCCCCCTTTTTGATGATGACAAAACTTGGAGTATGTGCAATATAAAATATATTGTGTTCTAGAACTAATGCATAGCTAAGTTGCATGAAGTAGAAAATATATATCTTTAAAATATACTTTACGATAATTCTTTAGATTTAATCAACTTAACATAATCAACACATAAGCATTATGAGCATATACTCAGATATTTCTCCCCTTTTTGACAACATCAAAAAGGTTGCAAGATAATGAAACATTAAGCGCAAAGATAATGATACTCAAATATTTCTTTTCCTTATTGTACTCTGATTTTTAGTTAATGCATGTCAAATTATTGCAAGAATATGAATCATATAACTCAAGGCAATAATGTCAGAATAAGATTAATTAGCATAGATCAGAGCCAATTAAGATGATTTCAGAGCAAATTATAATGAGAGCACAATCGAATGTGATTCCAAGATAGTTTTCAAATCAAGTGTAGATGGAACCTTTTTCAAGTTAATTCAAGGAGTATCAAGACTGATATTCAAAGAAGGCACGAATGGAAATCTAACCCCCTTTTAAAGACTTTCTTTTACTCCGTTAAAGAGAAACACATTTTGATACATATAAAAATAATTGGCACAAAATTGAAGCTCTAAAGAGCAAGCCAATAAGAACTCTTTAATGAATTTCAAAATAGATTTTCTAATAGAGACAGATGGAATTCGTTTTCAAATAATTTCAAGACAGCTGATTTTCTGATTTTAAAATCTATAAAACTATCATATGTAGCAGCTACTTTTAAATTTGTGTTCACAAAAGATACTCAAGAAAATTCAACACATTATTCTTTCCCTTTTTCATTAAACTAGAGGCTCTTAAAATCAACTGTTTGAATTGCAATTTGGTTCATGATTGATGCATAAGATATATTAACCAAATAGCAAGCCTCAAGGTGTATAAAAGAGATTTTCAGATTTAAATTTTAGATATTTATAATACATATTGGAGAGTATTAGGATCACTTCTCATTTAGTATTCTTTCTCTCGCCTTTAGTTATGGATTTATGCAATTAAGTTCCATATGATCCCTTCCTCTGAAATTTTCTTTCTCCCCTTAATGATCTTCCATTTAAGAGTTTAGAATTTGAAGATAATTTTCAATTAAAACATTCAAATTGTTAATCTTGAAAATATATTTTCTACAAATTCAGCATATTTTCAACTTAACCCATTGAGAGCATATTTGCAAGTATCAAATCATATTCATTTGAGATAATAAACGCTCTATAGAATTAAACTCAAAGTATAGGCTATATATAATTAAGACAAGTAATGGCAACACAAGGAGGTTCATCAAAATCAATTCATAAAATATTCAAGGTATGCATCATATGATGGTGACTTTTGAATAAGATGCAAAATCTAGAGAGATTGATATGTCTAAAGCTCTTCCTCAAAAGATGCATTCTTTGATCATTCTTTTCTTTTGTTGAATTTCAGATGTTAATGATAAGCGTGAATAAAACTGAAATTCTATGATATTAAGATGTAATGTGATCTAGAGTTTTTCAAAATTTATAGCAATCACTCTTTTTGATCTTTCAGAACAAGTTATGCTTTCTCTTAATCTTTGAGAAAATGTACTAAATATTAATCAAAAAATAATTCATTTGAAGCTCAATTTCTTTCAAAAGCAATTACATTTTCTTTCTTTTAAGAGTCATTTGAGTGAGTTAAAATATTTCTAGCTTTAGGAGCATTCACTTTCTTTTAAAAATAGCTTTTTTCTTTAGTGATGGAAGCAACAATCATGCAGAAAGGGATATAGAAGATCATTCAAGTGAATGTTATAGGATTTAATTTCTTACTCATAGATTCACAGCAATCTATACATGAAACATAATAAATTTTTTAATATCAAAATAAAATCCTATATTTAGAAACATTTGTTCGCAATCAAGATCATTGAAACTACATCATTTAGACCAATTTTAGTACACTTAAAGATAAGAAATGATATATTTCAGATGCGTATCGGAGCAATCAACCAAGGCATCAAAATTAATTCTATTTTTCCTAAGTTAAAATTTTCATTTAGGAATCATATTGAGTTGTTCTCCTGAATGATGCGATCATTGAAGCATATAACTAAGGTTGCAAAGATGTAACGATATAAGCATTTTTTAAATTAAGATGAAACTTTTATACAAAATCGGATTTGAACTTCATAAAGATTTTCAAGAAGGCTTTCAAAGTTATAATTTGAAGATATGTCATCGTCCACATTGTAGCCTCATCCTTTAAATCACTTTACGATTGGAACAACAAACATATTTCAAACATTATAAGAGGCATATTTCAGGAAAGTTGTAATTTAATAATGTTGAGTTTTGGTGAGCGAATTTGGAACATTCATTGTACCAAAGTTAAGGCAAGTTGAAGAATTAAACAAAAATCGACTTTCATTTTGCCTAAATAGAGATATCCTTCTCTTCCTCCTTTTTACAGAATTTATTCAACTTTTACAGATTTTCCAAGATGATTGTGAACCGACAATCGTAAAATTTCTTTTTCAAATAATATCATAAACCTAATTTTATGTTAAGTATTTCAAACCATTCAATCCAAGTTATCCAAGATGCATGGGAGCATTCCAGAAATATTTGAGAACCCCATAATTCAAAAAATTCATTGCCATATGCAAATATATATGTGTTAAGATCATTGCATTAAAATTATTAAGAATAAGCATGTCAAGAATCAAAATCAATTCTTTTCAAATAAACTCTCCCTATTTAAATATAATCTTCCACTGATTTCATCCTTAAGGTGTGTTTCCAAGTGATTAAAACTTGACTTGATTCTTCTTATATACTTTCATTTACTTTGTCATTCATTTTCTCATTTTTTTTGAATTTCTTTTCTTAACCAATTAACGAACATTTTGATATTGTTTTTCATTTTTACTTTCTTATGCTCTATACTCTATTTGCTTCCTATCCGGTGGAGTTGGAAGGGCACGAGGTACTACCACTAGCCTCCCTTTGTGCCGTCCCTAATATACCCTACACCGAATAGTTGGATCAAATAGTGCCGGGTACTACCACTAGCCTCTCATTGGCACCATCCCTATGATGAGCAATATAGAAAGGTTAAAATGTTCACTTCAAACTCTCCTGTTTAAGTGTAATTAATTACGAATTTTACACCTTCCAAAAGAATGCTCACACAAGTCTCATGAATGTGCCGAATATATTATGGCTTGTTTTGCTTTTCCTTAAGATTGGAGTATTGCCTTTACTTAGATTTTACTTCTCTTGAATAATGTTCATTTTCTTTTCTTTATCTCTCTCTCTCTTTTTGTTATTCTCTAAGTAATCTTACATGAAAGCAGAATAAAGAAATAATCTTATGTATCATATAGATGTATATCAGCAAACAACATTTTCATTATCCAAGGATTCATAGCTTTCCACAAGTTTATTTTAAATCAAATTTTAAGCATAAACTTATGTATTTCATAGTTATGACCATAGGCAAGATATATTTTAGTTGGACAACATGAAACATTTCTAAAAGCATAAGTCATATCAATACATATATAGACCATGATATCAAGAAATTGATAATTAAAGACTATTAATCATGCCATAATAAGATTTAAGTTATTGACTTTGCTCAGCTAATTTATGAGAGAGGTATCTAAAACTACCGATTCATTCTCGTATTCTTTCAAGTCAAATACCTACTAGATTTCTTATGTGTAAACTTTTGGCTGAAGAAGGTCTCCTTTCTTATTTGCATGTGAATGTTTATTGTATCTTATGTGGAGGTGTCCTTCAAGTTGAAATCTCTCATTTTCTTGCTTAAGGATCATGCATTATTAACAAAAAAAAATTTTTCCTTGAAGGAAAGTCATTAGTTTTCTTCAAGATACAAACATATCATACAACATATTTCTTAACTAGATGACTCAACATAAGATATGACAATAATTGAATATTGAGTCACTTTACTCAAGAGATTGTCTAAATATAAGCAAGCACATGTCACTTGAATTAAAGAGATAGTTTCATTAACCAAGATGGTTCAAGGACAAGCATGTGAGATAGTAGGAAGATTCATGCAAGGTCAAATCAATTTTTTAGTTTTCAGAATCAATTTAGCCTTTAGATTCTATTTGCTTAAGATAATTTATCAATAAACATGCTAGCTAAGTTTTAATCAAAATTATCTTAAACAATTGTTTCTATCAAAATTCAGATTATGATTCATTTGTTATCAATAAAATATGATTCATTAGAGTTAGATTGAAGTCTGCACAAGGGCACATAATGAGCATACAATCTGGTCTACTAGCTGTATGATAAAATAATTATTCTATCATGCTCAATACAGCTTTAAAACAATAGATCTACTTTGCTCATCCTTTTCAATTCTACAAGATGGGGTCATAGACATACCTTCTTCATGCCAATCTTCTATAAGAGTTTTCTTGTGGACTAACTTTGGTCAATGAACATCTCCTTTCTTGTTTGTCTTAATTTGGAGTTCGAGAGAAAATGTTATTCATTCATCATACATATTTCAAACTCACCTTGCATGAGCTTAGTAAAATCTCCATATAAATCTTCATTAGTAGAACCAAAAATGATGTCATCAATGTATACTTTGAGCAAATAAGATATCACAAATTCTTCTTTTTGATGCATAGATTATCATTATTACTTTCTATCAAAAAGGTTACTCAAAACTTTTATATCATGCTTTTGGTGCTTGTTCCAATCACATATTGCTTTATCATATTTGTAATGAGTGTTTTCAAATAAGGTGGTTACTTTACATAGATCTTTTTTAATGAAATAACCACATAGGAGTGCATTCTACACATTCATTTGACAGAATATAAAGCTCATAAAGCAAGCAAATGATAATGGTGATCTTTACTTCTATCATGCAAGAATTTCATCAAGATCTATTTTATCTTTTCTTGATTGATCTTTTAGTAGTCACCAATTTTTCTTCATTAAGTGCATTTCTGAAAAACTCAATTCGGTTCTAATTATTAACAAGTTTTCAGATTTTATCGGCAGATTTCAAATTCTATCTCTTTTAAAAATGATTTAGTTTAACTTGACCAATTATAATCTTGTTCATTTTCTTAAGGTGTTTTAGTTTTAGATTGTTATATGTAAGCAAAAAGATTAACATATACATATATAATCTGATTTTAGTGACTTAATGAAAGATCATTAGTCTCATAAAGAATAAAATGAATTGATATTTCTGCAACTAGGATTTTTTCATTGAATATTCTATATGCATTGCTTGATGAATGATACCCAAAGATAGGAATATCTTTATCAGATTTGGGCATTATTTCATAAGAACATATCAAGCATAAATGTACGACTGAAAAATATGAAAATATGCAATAGTTCATTTTCTATTTTTCAGAAGATCAAAAGGAGTTTCATCAAAAATAGATCTAATAGAAACTATATTATGACAAGCAGTGATGATAGCTTTAACAAAAATCATTTAAGTAGATGACTATCATACACCATTGTCTTTTTCATTTCTTCAAGAATTCTATTAACTATTTACTTATGGTGTCCTTGGTGCTAAATAATTGTATTCAATATTATTTTCTGTATAAACCTTATCAGAATTTTGGTTTTCAACATTGTGCCATGATACTCTTTATCTTCACAGTTGGAAACCTTTTTCATTTGAAAACTTTACAAGATTTAGCAAATATAGAAAATGCTTCAATTTTATTTGCCAAGAACAAATCCAATGTAAGCTTTGAAAAAACTTAGTGATGGAAACAATATCTTTAGATTTAGAAATTGATTCTTGTTTGTTTTTTTAGTTAACATTGCATAGCAAACTTTGACTTTCAGAAGATAATCTAAGTAAGCCTAATGACAAGTCTTTTGAGATTAAGTACATACTAGCATGAGTTGATTTTAGTATGCCAAAAGTGGTTTCTTTACTCTTGATATTCATAATGCATAAAAATATACCAAGTACACATTCTTATGCCTAAGATCAATAAAAGATAATGCCATGGATAAAAACTCTCAATCAAGCATATAGAGGACTCAAAAAGATATTTTAAGAAAATTGATTAATCATTAACAAAGTATCCATCAGTAAGTAAAGTATAACATAGAAAGATGGAGGAAATTTGAATTTATTTCTTCTATTTTAATTGCTTTTCTTGATTATATTTTAAGTTTCCATTCTTTAACGTGTGTCTAGAACACCCATTTGTATTGAAAGTTCTATTTGTTCCATGGGTATCTTGGCACACCTACATCTACATCCTCATATTTTTATTTTGGGTACCCAAGCTTGCTGGATCCTTGAGAGTTAGGACATATGGTTCCTTTTTGAAACTCAAATCTGTTTAATAGTAATAACTTTACCATTTGATTTAATTGTACTAGAACTATAGGTAAAGTTGTTATGCCCATTCTTTTGATGTTTGAAATACGTTATCCTTTTTGATGATTTGTTTGACGAATTTATAACCTTTTCTTTAGGGATTCATTGCTAAGTGAAGGAGTCAAGCCAAATTTTGATTTATCAAAACAGCATGTTGGCTTTCAAAACATCATTTTAATCTTTCTGAACTTTACAGTGAATTTGTAATAAAAGATTTAATTGGTTAATTACTTCACTTAAGTTCGATTTTTTTTAATTAATTTTGATTTTCTGAATCAATTATTCTGAATTTAATCTTAAGCTTTATTTTTAGAATTTAGTTTGTTTTGTATTTCAGCAATGAATTTCTTTCTTTTGAAATTTTCAGATTAGTTTTTTAAGATTTTTATTCTTCATAGCTAATTTTCTACATTCACCATACAAATCATGAAAATATTTAATAATTCATCATAAGAGAATTCTTCTTGAAAATCATTTGATGTAAAAGTAGATTCAGATTTTACCTTATCTTCTTGTGCCATAAAGCACAAGTTAGTTACCTCTTGTAGTTCTTTGGAGCTAATATCATCATTTTTGCTCCTAACTTTCATTTTCTTGTTTGACTCTTCCTTGGTCAAGACTTTCTTGCTTTTTATCTCTTTCTTCCTTTCTTCTTGCTTCCTCTTCTTCTTTGTCTTTAGGAAGCTTTTGAATCTTTCGGTGTTTGGGAATGGATCCTTATTTTCATCACCGAATTCTTTATTTGTTGTTCTTTCTTCCTCGAGTCGACTCGGGTTTACTTGGAGTCGACTCGACTGACTTGAGAGGCGACTCGAGATCTTCGGAAGACGTCTCGTTCTCAGAGGCCTAAAAAATGATTCTCTGTCTTTTGAACTGATTTGCCTCGGAGTCGACTCGGGCTTTGTTGGAGTCGACTCGGCTAACTTGGGGGTCGACTCTGAAATTACTTGGAGTCGACTCGTTCACAGGATCTCCAAAACTGAGTCTCTGCCTTTCAGACTGTTTTTCTCTAGGAGTCGACTCGAACAAGCTGGGAGTCGACTCGGCTGATGTGGGAGATTCTGCAGTCTCACTGTTAGTATGTAATTGAAGCACATGTGAGCTAATCTAAGATTTATCATAAATATTTTTTAAAGTATCCCAAATTTTTTTAGCAGATAGGCATGCAGAAATCTTATTAAATATAGTTTCATGGATAGCACAATATAGTATGTTCATAGCATTAGCATTCAATTGTGCTAAGTCTTTTTCATTAACAATTTGAGAAAGTGTGTGAAGGTCATTTATTATGATATTCCATAAAATCATAGTTTTGTGATTGAATAAAAATTGCGCCATACGTGCTTTTCATAGTGTAGTTTATGCCATTAAATAGTGGAGGTCTATCAATTAATTGTTTCTCTTCTAGAAAACTATCGGTTTGAGTTGTCATGATCTTTGACTCTTGATCGTGAGATCAACAATTAACTTTA
The DNA here is from genome assembly GCF_009389715.1 of Phoenix dactylifera. Taxonomy (NCBI): domain Eukaryota; kingdom Viridiplantae; phylum Streptophyta; class Magnoliopsida; order Arecales; family Arecaceae; genus Phoenix; species Phoenix dactylifera. The sequence continues at coordinate 250,974 of NW_024067817.1, forward strand.
GAGCACCTGCTCTGATACCACTTGTTGCCCAAGGTGACAACCCAAGAGGGGGATGAATTGAGTTTTCTAAAAATTATGTTCCTTAATTTTTACTTTGAATTGAATGCAGCGGAATGATAAGATGTTATTTACTTAAGCTCCAGGCAATTACAAGTAAAGCAGTGAAAAATTAAGCTAGAGCAATTATACTATGGCTTTAGGGTGCAATTGATCTAAAATTAACTTATAGTTGTATGATCAATTTTAATCTATGTGTATGGTAAGAATGGAGTGGAAGCTAAGCAAATTCTAAACAATTACTCATAACTCTATAGAAAACAAAGCTAGAGATATTACACAATCAAGTATGAATGTAAGGCATGAAATACAAGAGATAAAGCACCACAAATATAAAGATGTATAGTGGTTCGGTGCACCCTAGCACCTACATCCACTCCCCAAGACCTCTTGGAAATTTTACTATAATCCCCCAGATTACAGTCGGTTATTTTACAAGCTCACAATCTAACTTGTTGTTTTCACGAGATACAACGCAACTCGGTCGGTTTTCACAGGCTCACCAACTAGAACCAACCGATTGTTTTTCCAGGTTCACAATCAAACCCAGTTGGTTTTTCTCGGTTCACCAACTACAACCTTACACCATTGGTTTTTTCTTTGGCTCACCAACAAACCTTAACCCCTTGATTCAATCCCCTTGATTAAATCAAGTTACAAGATATTAGAACAAGAGTTTAAAACAAATACAAGCTTCTTAAACAAGCAGATATAACAATATAAACAAATAGAGTAAAGAGAAGAAGCCCTCAAACAAGTTTTATAGATGAAGGAACTCGGATTCTTCTTTACTTGACACTCTTCTGATTTGCACGAGGTAGAGGATCACTGAGGCAGCACACAGTTGGAGAGAAAGCTTTGGGATTCACTCGGATGCTCTTCTTCTCTCTCTTTTGCTTTGAATGACCCTTTTGTGCTTTTGAAAGGTTTTTCTTGAAATCTCTTCCCTATGTGTTCTCTTCCACTTCCTTAACTTCTCCCATAGCTCTTCCCTTGATTTTATAGCTTTGGATGGCGTGGAAACAAAGATCTAGCCGTTAGAGACAAAAAATAGAGTCGTTGGAGTTGAGAAAAAACTAGCCGTTATGCCTCCCAGCGTGCTCGAGTCGACTCGCCTGAAGTAGGAGTCGACTCGTGAATAAGAGTCTGCCGGCACTGTAGCTGGAGTCGACTCGAGTACTGTAGCGCTGAAGTTGGAGTCGACTCGAGCACTATAGCGCTGAAAATCAACTCTGTATCTTTTTGTCTGTTCTCAGTCAGAGTCGACTCGCAGAGTCTCAGAGTCGACTCGAGCACTGTTCCTTGAAACTCCAGAGTGCCCAGAGTCGACTCTGAACTTCCAGGAGTCGACTTCGAGGAATATTCTTTTGAATCTTTTTTTGAATTTGCTCCTCCAACTTGAACCCTTTGAACTTAAAAACTTGGGCAATGAAGTATAACTTTCTTTCAACTTTTTGAGAGCTTTTGAGGCCTTCTTGTATTTTTCCAACTTGCTATGTTCTTGCAAAACAAATTATCTTTCTTCTTGTAACACAAACATTAGTAATTATTACTTCAAGATTTTGTGATCATCAAAATCAATCTTTAACTCAATCTTTGGGTCATCACAATCCCTGTGGACCGACACCCATAATCATTATCCTACAGGATATGTGCTATTGCGTGGTTTACTTTTGAAATTGAAAGAACCGATCACTACATCGAATTGAACCACTATTTTTTCATAGAGTCTTCTTGCCCTTATTTGATTATAAAACAATAGATGAATAGTCGTTCCATGAATTATCATTTTTACTATTTGGTTTCCTATCAAGAATTAAGCATATGAAACCAATCACTGGGTTTGTTAATTAATAAGATAACAATAGTGTAATAAGTGAGTATTGAAAGAAATAATTTTTTTGGGACTCCAAAGTATCACTTCAATATTTTGATAGAATATTTTCTCAATTAGAAAATATAGAGATAGGTTTTTCTCATGTTATGTAATGTAAATTCCCATTGAAAAGAAAAATAGTTCGTTCTTCCTATAAATAAAGAATTCATTGTCATATAATTTTTTCGGGGACCAAGTGCAAGCTTGTGCATCTAGTTCGCACCTCTACCTTTAAAAATACTCAATGAGATGGATTGTCAGTGTTGATCATTCACACCAGATATCTATACGAGGTATGACTTTGGTGAATGAGAAACTCTATGCAGTCAATCCACTTTGACAGTCTTATATATGCGATGCTCAATCTTATCCGTAGTTGTGAACAAGTTTCAAATATGTAGGTATATCTAATTCTCTCATGGATAGCGTCGTCCACTTGGATAAATCTTTGGAATACTTGTAAACTCTTTTTTGGCTTTATGTTTGATGTATGATACATATCCTATACAGTATATTACCATGTGGATAAGAGATAGTCAGGATTTTTCAACTATTCTTAGTATCAAATTTGCTAATTTTTTTTGGGTTTTTGCATGGATACCTTCTAAATATCGAATTTTGCATGAATACCCTTTCAAAATTGATATTTGCATGTATACCTTGTAAAACTCTATTATTGTACAAATACCTTAACATAATGGTTGTTCTAATTAAAAATAAAATAAAAATTTGAAATAACGTTATTATCCTTACTCTTCCATTGCGAATTAACCGCAGTGCCTCCAATCTGAATAGTAAATAGTAGGTATGAATCATAGCTCAAATATTTCTTTTTTTGATCTATTCTATATATTCGTGCTCGATCTCAACTTACCCCCCCCCCCCCCCGCGCCGTGCCTTACTCTTCCCTCCCCTCCCCTTCCCCCAACCACCCCCATCCCCGGTGCCCGGCTTCCCCCCGTGTATTGGGATCCCGATCGCGAGCGTTCCAGTTCTTGTGCCAGAAGAAGAGAAGAAGACGGAAGCTCCACACAGCTGTGCTCTGCTTCAGAATCTCTTGGGCCCAGAAGGAAGAGAGAGAGAGGACTGCTGTTTGAGTTGGAAAGAAGGTGGCTTGTCTAAGACCAGAATGAGCTAAGTAGGTGGCTTTAACAGCATGAGTTGGTGGTAATGGAAACAGAAAAAGAGAAACAAAATCAAGATAAAGGCTGCACAAAGCCACTAAAATCCAGCAAAAGCTCAGAGAAATGAGTTTGCTTGTGATAACAGCAAGAGAGTCTCTTTTTTTTGTGTATGGGTGGCGGTACTTTGGGTCGTTTTTAAGTGAATTTATGGCAGGTTTTCAAGGCAGACAGGAAGGAGATATGGGTTTCTTAGGAGCTGTTAGCTTGCTCCATGGCCTTATTATTCTCTAAAGGTTGGGAATGCCAGCAATGAGGAGGAAACGCCTAGGGGGAGTAGGGTTCAAGTGTGGGATGCAACAAGCATAGGTTCACAGAATCAAAGGAACTCGGCCGTCAGCATTCTTCTCGATCTTTACACTGTTGAACTCTGTGTCTTGTAGCTGGCTTTTTTTTTTTTTTCCTTCTGTTTTTTGGTTTTGTTTCTTTTAACTTTTGAAGGGAGAAAGTGAGGGACGTTCAACTAAATATGGGCATGTGCCAGTTTTCTGTAATGGAATGGATTTTTGGAAGAAGGTCTGCTTGTAGATGGACTCAGTTAGTAGGTCATGGGTCACCTATTCTGGCTGGAGGTCAATTGCAAGTCTTTCAAGTCATGGGTCGCCGCACCTCATAATTATGATATGACTAATTAGATTTGCCTAAATTCTTATCAAAAGCGTGGTAAAGTTTCTATTTACTTGTATACCCTTATAAAAATCTTTTGCCGCTACCCATTAAGGATATTTTAGTCATTTTAATTAAAAGTTAATTCTTTTTAACGGCTTAGATGGATGGGTACCATATGCAAAAATAAGAATAAAAAAGGGTAGAATAGCAAATAAATATTTATGAGGGTATACATGCAAATATCAATTTTGGAAAGGTATTCATGCAAAATTCTATATTTAGAAAGATATCCATACAAAAACCCTATTTTTTTAAACCTTACCCAACTTCCAACAATCTCCTACTCGCACTCAAAGCCATTCAGATATTTTTTAGATTAACATTAGTGGCATGCTCATATTCTTATGACCTCCCAGGCCATGATAAGCCTTTGCAACATAAGCTACCTTAGCAAATTTTATTGCTTAATTTAAGTGGTAAATATTTGTGGGATATGGAAGTAGCGAGAATATCTTATAGCTATAGTCATATAATAAACTAGTAATTTATTCACAAGTATACAGAAACAATAATCCAAGCTCTCTAACAGTGATCTCAAGTCCTCCATGTTTTGATTTATACATGTATTAACTATTTTATGAAGAATATAGCACAAAATCATGTAGGACAATAACTTCCACTTAATATGTGGATTATCTTTACACAAAAAAAGTCCAACTTTCCCCCTGGATCTCTTGTAAACAAGACACCCCATAAGGTTCCACAAGATAAATCTATAGCTAGAAATGTCAATTGATAGCTATAAATCCTTATTTATGGAGATGGTCTAATTTAGGTGTCTACCACCATATGACTATTTTTGCTAAAAGATGAGAGAATCAATTTGGAAATACCAAAGAGTAGCCGGTTATCTCTATTACTTTCTATGAATATGTAAAGTAGGAAACTTCTCACTAAACATATTAAAGAAATTATATTAACCAGAAGTTATGTATTTAGAGCTAACTCATATCGAGTCGAGGTCGAATATGCCATGTCATCTATAGAACCACATTATAATTTAAAGAAAATTGATGAAACTACTATTCATCATTCAGAGAACACATTTCTGAAATATAAAACTTCTAAACAATGTAGTAAGAACAATAACAGTGGAATAAACATATGTCTACCCCGATGTAATGATATCTATTGCCTATCTATGTTGCCTCTACTCCAACCAGAAGATGCCATCTTCTTCAGCCCTACCTTGGCTTTTGAGCGTTTCCTACAGAAGGGGAAAGGATTCACTAGAGTTTGTCCATGGCCCAAGATAATAAGATCCAACCTTAATATACATGTGCAGGAGAGTACCTTCTACTTTCCCATGTGCTTTAGCATCAAGATATGCATGATGGTTTCTCTTCTAGTAGCCTCACTTACCATAATGGAAGCATCCTTCAACCATTTCCGGTCCTCTTTTTTCGTATCCTGCATGACCTAGTCCTGCTTTGGTGTTACTGCATTTGTTACTACCGTAGCATCCTTCAGACTCTTAAGAATCTTCTTCCTTACTCTTGTTAATATTCCTCGACCTAAATTTCCTTTTAGGACATAGTGCTTATGCATAAGGCATTTTTGGATATTTGACATGTTTAATGAGTTCCTCAGTCACCCAGAGTTGTTGAAGAAGCTTGGTGAGTGTCAAAGACTTGCCATTTGGACTATAATTCAATATAAAACTGTTGTAAGATACTAGCAATGTTTGTAGTATCATATCTACATCTCTAAGCCAAGCAATAGCAACTCATGGATGTAGCCAATCATCTTGACCACATGCCCAATGATAGACTTGTTTTTTTTTTTTTTTTTTGGTGTATCGGTGTCTTACTACAAACTGCCGTGAGGATGCCCAGAATAGTCACCGTACAAAATACACTTTAGTGCCAATGGCACAAACTCCAAAGCCCCTCATGTGACGGCTCCAGAATGATGCGCGGCGAAGGAAGTGACCCAGTCCGCTGCACCGTTCGCATTTTGAAATACATATATGACAGTAAAGGAATCAGACTTCTCCAGAAGATGGCAAATATCTCTGACTAGAGGGTGCAGGTTTGTCCTAGCACCCTCGCTCCGGATCCAGTCGATCACTATAAGCGATATCGCACACCTAGGTGCACTCTGGCATGAACGAGATCCTTCCATGCTGCACGCAGCTCCGCCACAGGGACTGACTCATCAAAGGTACGCCGACCTCTGGCTGCAACCAGTCTAGAATCCTGGTTTCTAATCACAAAACCCACGCCACATCTGCTGCCGCCCTCCGAGATGTTACCATCGAAGTTCATCTTGAAGAAACTAGAGGGTGGACGCTCCAGGATACCAACAGTATAATCGCATACATGGGCGCTATAGGAGCCAAAAAGAAGCCCCAGATGTCCCTGTCACCTCTAGGTGAGCTCTAAGCTGCCGAGCTGATAAAATCAGCTGTGTGGGTGGATGCTCTGGTCGCCACTGATCTCGGGTAGAACCCTCTACCCTCGAAAGTCCTCGCATTCCTGTCTAGCCATATGCAGTATGCCATGTATGCCCATACCACTCCCCTCTCTGCCATATCCAGCCTCCGAGTTGAGTCTCTCAACTGGCTCAGAAAAACCTCCGAAGAAGTAAAACTCTGCTGGTGGGCCAAAGCAAAGCCCCCAAACCTAAGTCGCACGCGGGCAAGTAAACAAAACATGGCTGATGGTCTCCTCTTCCCTAGGCATCCCTTACAATCGGCCGGTATGCGGATCCCCCTCCGAGCCAAGACTCCTCTAGTGGGTAGGATACTCCATGTCATCCTCCACAGGAAGAGGGCCACCCGTGGATGGATATGTAACTGCCAGATCCAATGGTCCTCCCAGCTGACGAGCGGGCCCCGAGTCCACTACCGCCTCTAGATCACCAACTATCACTGCCACCCTCCCTGTCGGACTCCATATCCTCCTATCTGTCGTCCCCTCTACATGTAGGAGAGTGGCCAATATCCTCTCTGCTAAAGCGTCGCTGAAAAGAAGGTGGATTTGATCAGTATCCCATCTGCTCTCTTCGGAAACTAGGAGATCACACACTTTGCTACCAGCCGTCTAGCTGACGGGTGGGCCCCGAGTCCACTACCGCCTCTAGATCACCAATTATCACTGCCGCCCTCCCTGTCGGACTCCATATCCTCCTATCCGTCGTCCCCTCTACAGGTAGGAGAGTGGCCAATATTCTCTCTGCTAAGGCGTCGCTGAAAAGAAGGTGGATTTGATCAGTATTCCATCTGCTCTCTTCCGAAACTAGGAGATCACACACTCTGCCACCGGCCGTCGCAACTAGGTCAAACATGATAGGCCATCTAGATAACGGTAGTCCGGTCAACCATCTATCCTCGACAATATCAATGCTGCGGCCGTCTCCCACTGCCCACGAGATATGGGGAAGCACCTGCGGGGCTCGCATACACATCTCGCGCCAGATGTAAGAGCATTGGCGCCCTGGTCTGAAAAGGTCAGTAGAAATTTGCTCTCCGTACTTAGCTCTCATCAACCTGCTCCATAACCCTCTGGCTCCAGAATGAATCTAGCCACATGCCTAGATGCCAACACCTCCCACCTGGTGAGGAGGGAGTAGATACCACACCCCCACTCCTCGTCGGCTGACAGAGGACCTCCCAAGCAAGCAAATGGGTGCCACCTCCCCATGCATGCCTGCCCCAAATAAAGCTCCGAATCAGTTGCTCTAGTGACCTCAGCAAAGCAACTGGATCAATAGTGTTTGAGAGCAAGTATAAAGGAATAGAGCTCAACATTGACCTAGCCAAGATGACCCTGCCTATCATGGAGAGGGTGCTCGCCTGCCACCCCTCCAGCCGCTGTCGAAATGTCATCTCCACCCCGGAGCAATCAATCCTACACAGTCGACGGCCGGTGATGGGATCCCCAGGTACCGTATGCTGCCATCCTGCTCACTAATCCTCAGAATCTCCGAGATGGCACCTTTCACCTGAGCTTCAATCTTAGGACTATAGCATATAGCTGATTTGGCCAGGTTAACCCGCTGTCTGAATGCACTACAATACTCCACTATAATCGTCCAGAGTGCCCGTGCCAATCTCCGACTCGCCCTAACCATCAAAAGGAAGTCATCAGCATATAACAAGTGGAAGATCTGGAATGCACCTGCCCTTAGCCTGTAAGGCTCTAATTTCTGGGTCTCAGTAGCACTACGAAGGCTCTGGATAAGACATCCGAACATAAGATGAATAACAGGGGGACAACGGGCATCCTTGTTTCAGCCCGATCGAGGACTTGAAGAACCGCGTAGGCGAGCTGTTTATCAGAATGGCATAGGAGGGTACTTGAATACAGCTCATAACCCATCTGATCCACTGATGATGAAATCCGAAGGTCTCCAACGAGTGCTCCAGAAAGTACCAATCCATCCTGTTATATGCTCTCTCCATATCCAACTTGATGCCTATTAATCTTCTCCTGCGTAAAGCCTTCCTAAGATCACACATAAACTTCTGGACAATCAGTACATTATCAGAGATGCTTCGTCCCCAATAAATGCCCCCTACTCGAAGCTCACCAACTCAGCCAGTACATCTCTGACTCTCCTCACTAGGATCTTGAGAGTTTACTGTTTATAAGCATCTTGAGAGTTTTGATGCATGCCAACCTTTCATGTCTACTAAACATGTCTTAATTATTTGTTGATCTAAAAGATTTGATTTTGATGATACCAAATATTTGAGTAAAAAGTTCAACTACTAAGAGTAAAAAAGGTAAATAGTATTCAATTGATGCATTAAAAATAGGAAAGAATAAAACATCATTGCAATAGTTAAACAACCATGTTGCCCAAGGTGACAAGCCAGGAGGGGAGGGGGGTGAATTGGTTTCTCTTAATTTTACTATCTTACTTTAGTCAATTGATGAGTGAGTGAAATTAGAACAATGCACAATATAAACACACAAGAAGTATAGTGGTTCGTGCTCTCCTAAGCACCTACGTCCACTCCCCAAGCGACTCCTTGGAAATTCACTATAATCCCGTGGATTACAGTTGGATTGTTTTCCGGGCTCACAATCCAAAAACCTTTACACTTTGGTTTTCCGGGATTACCAAGAACCTATGTTGGTTTTACGGGCTCACCAACGAACCTTCACAATTGGTTTTACGGGTTTACCAATAAACCTACACCGTTGGTTTTACCGGGCCTCTAACCAAACCTTTACAAGATGATTAAAAAGAAAGAAGAATGTGAAACCCTAGATGAGCAAATATAACATTTATAAGCTACAAAGAAGAGTTTAGAGAATAGTTATCGCTTGATGAAACTTCTCTCTTCTTTGTCAGGAATGCTCACTCTTCAAGGGTGGATGGGAGCACTTAATATCTTTTGGGAATCTGCTCAACCACTTCCTTTTGACTCTTGAATGAAGCACTTGGATGAAGAAGATTAGGGCACTTGTCTTTTCTTGTGTAAGCTTTGATATTTTGCAAAAAGGATGTTTTCCTCTGATGAATAGTGTCACTTTAAATTAGTTTTCCTTCATCCATGTGGACAAGCCCCAATGCTTAGAATTCAAAAACTAGCCGTTACTCACTGTTGGGAGGTCTGAAAGTACTTCTTGGCCAGAACTAGCCGTTATGCTTCTGCCCGTGCTTGGGTCGACTCAACTTTTACTGGGGTCGACCCAACTTTCACGTTGGGGTCCGACTCAAGCAACATTGGGGTCCGACCCCTCTCAAAAACCCCAGAAACCTTGTTATTTCAGCCTTCCTTCACTTGGGTCGGACTCAACACTTTTTGGGCTCGACTCAAGGTCACGTTGGGCTCGACTCACAACTTCCCACTTGGTGTCGACTCTCTCGAGCAATTTCCAGAGAACCTATTTTTGAATGTCATTCTCCTTTGGGTCGATTGCATGTTAACTCGGGGTCAGACTCAAGTTTGGGTCGACTCAAGTTTCATTTGTGTCGACCCTCTCAGGGTTTCCAGAGAACTCATTTTCTAGAGGCTTAAGGATTTGGGTTCGATCATCCTTTGCTTGGGTCGATCCCAAGTACTGTTCATCCTGTGCCATTTTTGCTAGATAGTGTGCCAGAATGGTTTTTGATGTGCCGGGGTTCGACTCAATCAATTCTTGGGTGTCCGACTCCAATCCGACACTTTGCTGCTGCAACTTAAGGTTAGAAATCATCCATCAATAATTCAATGAAATATAACCTTTAAACAATTTTGAATATATGTCATGGTAGTGCTACATACTCCAAACAAATGAAAATTACTATTGTCCACTTAAGAGAATGTTTCACTTGAAACTTTGCCGAATTAGAATTTAGAATTCACTATCCTTTTCCTATCGCAAATTTTATCTCATTAATAATCATTGAAATACATCTTAAATCATTATACTAATGTATCGAGAGTGACGGACTTATTATGATGTATCGAATTAACTTGTAACATACTCTTAATCATTGTATTAATCAATCAAAATACCACTATCATCCTCAATCTCCCCCTTTTTGATGATTACAAAATAATTGCGTATGAGCCTATTGATACTTATCTTAAAATTAGTTTTAGAAGGGCTCAAGTTGCTGAATTTCAGCTTTTGAAATTTGAGAGTGAAGTCTCCCCCTATTTCATCCAAATGTTTCCAATTTGACCTTTTGAATTACTCCCCCTTTCTTTTATATTTCATTAAAGATGAAACTTCAAAAATTTGAGATAAAGCATGAGTTTCAGATTATGTATCGAGGTGTGAAAGGTATGTGCCAAATTCTGAAATTCGATTTAAATCTTAGATTTTAACATTTTCATTGTTACAGATTACTCCCCCTTAAATGTACAGTCTTTCCTAATATAATGTTCAACCTTGTTTGTCAACTTATTTCTCTTTCCTTCCTTCTCCCCCTTTTTGTTATCATCAAATAGACACAATAAGTAGACACAATAAATAATAAACAGTTCAATTTCATTGATCAAAATGGAACATTGTAATACATTAATGCCAAAACAAAACAATGTTCCTTAATCAAAGTACAAAGTACATGATCAACACAAAATACATATGAGAACTAGATAAATCCTAGGCACTAATACCAAAGGTGCTAACATCAGCCTAGGGGGTATCTAATGGCTGTGATCTAGTCCTCATCCTCCTAGCATAAGTGGCGAGGGGAGGTCGAGCCTGATGGGACTGAGTCGGGCGTGGAGCTCGGTGAGCTGGATGACTCTGTGCCGAAATCTCTGACTCAGCTGCCTGGGGCACAGATGGTCCATGAACCTCTCTCTCTCTCCGTAGAGCTCCTACCTACTCTCTAAGATCGCTAATCTCAGCAGTCATAATATCCAATCTGCTCGTCAGTCCATCAGTGATAGTCCTCGCCTGAGCTGACATAAGCTCAGTCATCCTACTCCAAAACTCATCTGTGTATCCCGCAGGAACAGATGACGAAGGTCCAGCCTCTGAAGGTGCTGTAGGATGATCCGTAGGCTCCTCATCCTCAGGGATGGGGTCTCCAATCTCTGGTGCATCACCCTCTGGTGCATCACCCTGAATCCCAGCTCCTGCACGTACCCACTGCCCGTTCACCTTCTCATAACCCATGTGAATAAGGAATCGTGCAGTGTATGTGTCAGTGAATAGTAGATGCCTGGAGATCTCTCCCTCTACTGATATGTCATGCTGTCGGAAGATCAGGGTGAGTATCATACCATAAGGCAGGGAGACTCTCGAATTGCATATGACCTTTCTCATCTGCCTAAGTATCATAGCTGGGAGGTTCAGGGAAATGCCCTGAATAATGTGCTCCATGACGACCAGGTCTCGCTCAGAAATGAGATCAAATCTTCCGCTCTTCGGGAACAAAATCCGACCTATGAAGTTGTGCAACAACCGCATTTCAGCTGAAAGAGAGCTTGCTATTACATTTTCTGAATAATCAAAGTCTTCATTCTCAAGAATCAACTGCAAGGCTCTCAACTTATTTTCGGGCTTTTCTGGAGTTGCACCTTCGCAGGGGAGATGAAGCAACTCACTTAAACTTTCTTCAGAAACCCTAACCCTTACTCCTCGGACTTCAGATATAAGCCCTCCCATTCCAGTTTTTCAGGAAGGCATAGAACTCACAGAACCAATCCTGGGTAGATCACCACATCTAGGGAGCAAAGATACTCCATCCTTGCCTTCGGATCCAATCACCCAACGAAACCCTTCTTGATCCAAAAACTCGGAGTGGATCCTTCTTCCCGTGGTAACCGGTCTCCCCCGCAAATTTCGCAGTTGGACTGAAGGGGAGGGGAGGAGGAGGAGGCTCCTACACGTGTCTCACCTTGTGGAGACACTGTAGAAGGCTCTGTAGCATCTCTTTCAACACGGGTGGTCGTGAAACCCTCCCGGATCGCTTGGCTACGGCTTTCTTGGTTCCCATTTCTTCAAGATCTTGATCTAACGGCTTGGGAAAGCTTCCTTCTACTGTTTGGAGATGATTGGAAGAGATTTGAGAGTGGGGAATAGGGTTTTTTGGAAGAGGACAAAGTGAAAACAGTGCCCTAGATTGCTCACGGGTCCCCTTTTAACAGTGGGGTCCCGTCGTTGGGTCGACGCCTAAGATTTTTCTTGGGTCGACTCAACGTTGGGTCGACCCCATTCTGGGTTGGGTCAACCCTAGTTCAGAAATTTTCTTCTGTTCCTTTTCCCTTTTAAAATTTTTCTTTCTTCCAATCCTTACAAATTCTTACTGGGACAATGATACATGAGTAAGGAATTATAGATGACTAGTTTGACTAATGTTTCATGGGTTTTTAGAACATGGGAGGAGAGTATCATGAGACAGCTTGCTTCTTTTATATCTCCCTTCATCAAAAGGATCACATATGCCTAATTCCCTCCTAAGCATGCAAATCTATCTTCACTCAAAGGTTTTGTGAATATGTCAGCTAATTGTTTCTCAGTACATAGATGCTCAATACATATGTTTCCATTTTGCACATGATCTCTAATAAAATGATATCTTATTTCAATGTGTTTGGCTTTAGAGTGCTGAACCGGATTTTAGTAAAGGTTGATGGCACTAGTATTATCACACTTTATAGGAATGTTATCTAGTTTAACTCCATAGTCCCTCTAGTTGTTGCCTTAAGCCATAGTACTTGAGCACAACAACTGCCGCAGCTATATATTCAGCTTCAGCCCGTTGACAGTGCTACTGAATTCTGCTTTTTGCTAAAACCATGATACTAAGTTATTTCCTAAAAATTGACATGTTCCACTAGTGCTCTTCCTATCTAATTTGCATCCAGCAAAATCTGCATCTGAGTAGGCAAGCAAATCTAGACAGGAGTCTCTTGAGTACCATAATCCTATGTTTGTAGTTCCTCTTAAATATCTAAGGATTCTTTTAACAGCACTTAAATGTGACTCCTTAGGATCTGATTGGTATCTAGCACATATTCCCACACTAAACACTATGTCTGGTCTACTAGCAGTAAGGTAGAGCAAAGATCCAATTAAAGCCTCTATACAAGCTTCATAATCTATACTTTTTCCTTTCTCATCTTTGTCTAGCTTACTAGTGGGATTCATTGGGGTGCTTATTTTCTTGTGATTTTCATTCCAAACTTCTTTAATATTTCCTTTGCATACTTAGTTTGATGAATGAAAATACCTTCTTTGGTTTGCTTGATTTGTAATCCGAGAAAGAAACTTAGTTCTGCCATCAAACTCATCTCGAATTCTCCGTGCATTAAATTAGCAAACTCTTTGCAAAGATTATCATTTGTGGCACCAAAGATTATGTCATCTACATATATTTGTACCACTAGAAGATTTTTGTCTTTTCTTTTGAGAAAAAGTGTTTTATCTACATTTCCTCTACTGAAGTCATTATTTAGTAGAATTTGCTTAGTCGATCATACCAAGCCCTAGGTGCTTGCTTCAATCCATATAATGCCTTATGTAGTCTAAACACATGATTTGGCAATTCATGATTCTCAAAACCAGGAGGTTGCTCTACATATACTTCTTCCTCTATAAAACCGTTTAAGAAGGCACTTTTTACATCCATTTGATACAATTTGAAATCCATGAAACATGCAAAAGCTAGAAGTAATCTAATAGCCTCTAATCTAGCTACGGGAGCAAATGTTTCCTCAAAATCTATCCCTTCTTCTTGATTGTATCCCTTAGCTACAAGTCTAGCTTTATTTCTTATAACTACCCCATTTTCATCTAATTTATTTCTAAAGATCCATTTTGTTCCAATTACAGAGTTATGCTTTGGTCTCTCAGTTAATATCCATACATTAACTTCTTTTGAATTGATTTAATTCTTCTTGCATAGCATTTATCCAATTGGTATCTTTTTCAGCTTCTTCATAAGTCTTAGGTTCTAACTGTGAAACAAAAGCAAGATAATCATTTAAATTTCTAAGAGAGGATCGAGTTCTTACCCCTTGAGATGGATCACCAATGATTAAGTCTTTAGGGTGTCCATATACATACTCCATTCCTTTGGTAAGTCTTGAGATTGTGGTGGCACGCGATCATTTTCCTTATCTTGATTTGGCACGACATCAAGATTCAATTTTTCAAAGTTAATAATTCCTGCATCATCATCAAGGATATTTTCTTTCCTAGCAGACTCACTATCAGACTCATCAATATGATATTAACTGACTCTTCGACTACAAGAGTTCTTTTATTAAACACTCTGTATGCCCTGCTAGATGTGGAGTATCCTAAGAAGATACCTTCATCTGACCTTGGCATCAAATTTACTTAGATCCTCCTTGCATTGTTTAAAATGAAACATCTACATCCAAATACTCTAAGATATTTAGCGGTTGGTTTCTTATTCTTCCAAAGTTCATAAGGAGTTTTCTTGGTTATAGGTCGTATTAAAACCCGATTTAGAATATGGCAAGCAGTGCTTATAGCTTCAGCCCAAAAGTACTTTGGAAGATTTGACTCGCACAACATCGTGCGTGCCATTTCTGCCAAGGTCCTATTTTTCTTTCAACAACCCATTTTGTTGAGGCGTTCTAGGTTGCTGAAAATTGATGTGAGATACCATTTTCATTACAAAATTCTTCAAAGTGTTGATTTTCAAATTCAGTTCCATGATCACTTCGAATTGCTATTAAGGTGAGCTTCTTTTCATTTATGATATTATTATAATATTTCAAGAATGCTGAAAATGCTTCATTCTTATGTGCCAAAAATGAAACCCATGTATATCTTGAAAAATCATCTACTATACTAGTCCATACTTCTTTCCTTCTAGACTCGCAGTTCTAGTGGGTCCAAATAGATCCATATGTATGAGTTCAAAAGGCCCTAGTTGTTGATACTATATTCTTTGATTTGAAGGATGATTTTGTTTGTTTTCCTAATGAGCATGGTCCACAAATTTTGTCCTTTTCAAAGATCAATTTTGGCACATCTTTTATTAATTCCTTCTCGACTAGTTTTGATATTAAATCCATACTAGCATGTCCTAGTCTACGATGCCAAAGCCAACTTGTTTCATTTTTCTTTTCTTCATTAGTAATTAAACATAATCCATTTTTCTTGCCTAATTCATGAAGATCTACCATGTAATATTTCTTTGCCTTTGTCCTATAAGTACAATGCTATTATCTTTAGGATTTGTGATTATGCATACTGATGCTTCAAATGTGACTTTAAACCCTTTATCACAAAATTGACTTATGCTAAGTAGGTTATGTTTCAACCATTAACTAATAAGACATTTTCTATGAAGGTAGATGGAGTAATGAAAATTTTACCTTTCCAATGATATACCCTTTTCCATTGTCTCCATAGGTTTACTACTCCACCCTTCTTAGACTCCAAGGTGACAAATTGGTCTACGTCACCGGTCATGTGTCTTGAACAGCGCTATCTAGATACCATCGTTTATCCACCTTATTAGCTTGCAAGACACCCCTGCATCAACATCAAGAATGAGCTTTAGGTACCCAAACTATGTTGGGTCCTTTAGGGTTAGTACTTGATGTTCCTTTTGGAACCCAAACTTTCTTGGATTTGAGCTTATAATTATTACTCAATTTGTTGTAGCTAGACTTTCTTATAGTTACATTCATATGCTTTATGTCCTAATTTATTGCAACAATGACAAGTTATATTTTCATTTTTAGCTTTTACAAATATATTCTTTAAGTATTTTTGTTTCCTATTTGTTTTATATCCTAATCCAGCTTTATCATATCACAGCTTTTTGACTATTAAGAATCATATTTAATTGGTTGAACTAAGTGTAAACTTGTCTACTAAGGATTTATATTTTCAGCATCTTTTTTAAACTTGACATTTTTCAGCAATTAGATTCTTAGTTTCATTGTGAGTCTCCTACTTAATGTTTCATAGTTATTAGATAGTTTCAGCTTATCTTTGATAAGAGATTGATTTTCTTCTTTTAGAACTTTATTTTATTGATCAGTTTTTTGTGTTCTTCCATTAGTTCCTAAAAATGCATCATGTAATTCATCAACAGTAAAATCACATTCAAGTTCAGAATCTACCTCATCGTCATTGGCTATATGGCAGATTTGGGCCGTCTCTTGATGATCTTCCTCTTCCGAACTTGACTCTCACTTTCACTCCATTCAGCCATAAAGTTCTTCTTCTTAAGTTTTCTTGCCATCCACTTTAATTCCGGACAATCTATCTTGAAATGCCCGGCTTGTTACACTCATAATAAATTGGTGTTTCCTTTTCTTTCTTTTTGTCCTTACCCTTTTCTTTGCTTGAGCTACCTTTGAAGAAGGGTTTCTTTTTATGAAATCTCTTCTTACCTCTCATAAATTTTCTGAATTTTCTTCAAGCATAGCCATTCCTTCTTCATCAAATTCATCATCATCATCAGATTCTTCCGATTCAGTTTCTTGTTTTGGAGTGGTAGACTTTAGGGCAATGGTCTTTCTTCTCTTGACCTCATCTTCTGAATTTTGCCTTATGGTCAACTCATGGGTCATGAGTGATCCTAGAAGTTCCTCCAATTGCAGTGTATTGAGGTCCTTTGCTTCCTGAATTGCGGTTACCTTGGCCTCCCAAACTCTTGGTAGAGACCTGAGAATTTTTCACACCAATTCAGAGTTAGTATAAGACTTTTCCTAGACTCTTTAGCCCATTTATGATTTCGTAAAACGAGTAAACATTTCAGTTATGGACTCAGTGGATTCCATTTTAAAACAACTCATACTTATGTATTAATATGTTTATTTTTGACTCCTTACTTGATTAGTTCCTTCATGTGTGACCTCAAGTTTATCCAAATTTCTTTTGCGGAGATGCATGTAGATATTCTATTGAATTTACTTACATCTAGTGAACAGTAAAGTACATTTATTGCTTTAGCATTTAATTGTGCTAGTCTTCTATCATTATCATTCCAATCCATTTCTGGTTTGGGAATGATAGTGCCCTCTATACTAATTATGGGTGTGTGAGGTCCTCTAGTTATAATATATCACAATTCATAGTCTAGAGCTTGAATAAATATCCTCATCCTAGCTTTCCAGTATGTGTAATTAGTGCCATTAAATAGAGGAGGTCTATTTGTGGATTGCCCCACTCATAGAACATCCCACTTGAGTTGTCATGATCTTTGTCTCTTGATTGTGAGATCAACAAATACTATATGAGCACCTAGCTCTGATACCGCTTGTTGCCCAAGGTGACAAGTTAAGAGGGGGGGTTGAATTGGTTTCTCTTAATTTTTACTATCTTACTTTAGTCAATTGATGAGTGAGTGAAATTAGAACAATGCACAATACAAACACACAAGAAGTATAGTGGTTCGGTGCTCTCCTAAGCACCTACGTCCACTCCCCAAGCGACCCCTTGGGAATTCACTATAATCCCGCGGATTACAGTTGGATTGTTTTCCGGGCTCATAATCCAAAAAACCTTTACACTTTGGTTTTCCGGGATCACCAAGAACCTATGTTGGTTTTACGGGCTCACCAACGAACCTTCACAATTGGTTTTACGGGTTCACTAATAAACCTACACCGTTGGTTTTTACGGTCTCACCAACAACCTTTACAAGGTGATTAAAAAGAAAGAAGAATGTTGAAACTCCTAGATGAGCAAATATAACATTTATAAGCTACAAAGAAGAGTTTAGAGAATAGTTATCGCTTGATGAAACTTCTCTCTTCTTTGTCAGGAATGCTTCACTCTTCAAGGATGGATGGAGCACTTAATATCTCTTGGAATCTGCTCAACCACTTCCTTTTGACTCTTGAATGAAGCACTTGGATGAAGAAGATTAGGGCACTTGTCTTTCTTGTGTAAGCTTTGATATTTTGCAAAAAGGATGTTTCCTCTGATGAATAGTGTCACTTTAAATAGTTTCCTTCATCCATTGGACAAGCCCATGGTTAGAATTCAAAAACTAGCCGTTACTCACTATTGGGAGGTCTGAAAGTACTTCTGCAGAACTAACCGTTATGCTTCTGCCCGTGCTTGGGTCGACTCAACTTTTACTGGGGTCGACCCAACTTTCACTTGGGTCGACTCAAGCACCATTGGGGTCGACCCTCTCAGAAACCACAGAACCTTGTATTTCAGCCTTCCTTCACTTGGGTCGACTCAACACTTTTTGGGTCGACTCAAGGTTCAGTTGGGTCGACTCAACTTCCACTTGGGTCGACCCTCTCAGGATTTCCAGAGAACCTATTTTTGAATGTCATTGCCTTTGGGTCGACTCATGTTAACTCGGGGTCGACTCAAGTTTGGGGTCGACTCAAGTTTCATTTGGGTCGACCCTCTTAGAGTTTCCAGAGAACTGTTTTCTTGAGGCTTGAGGATTGGGTCGACTCATCCTTTGCTTGGGTCGACCTAAATACTGTTCATCCGTGCCATTTTTGCAGAAGTGTGCCAGATGGTTTCTTGATGTGCCGGGGTCGACTCAATCAATCTTGGGATCGACTCAATCAATCTTGGGATCGACTCAATCAATCTTGGGGTCGACTCAATCCACACTTTGCTGCAACTTAAGATTAGATTCATCCATATAATCAATGAAATAAACTTTAAACAATTTTGAATATATGTCATGGTAGTGCTACATACTCCAAACAATGAAAATTACTATTGTCCACTTAAGAGTATGTTTCACTTGAAATTTTGCCGAATTAGAATTTAGAATTCACTATCCCTTTCCTATCGCAAATTTTATCTCATTAATAATCATTGAAATACATCTTAATCTCATTATACTAATGTATCGAGAGTGACGGACTTATTAATGATGTATCGAATTAACTTGTAACATACTCTTAATCATTGTATTAATCATCAAAATACCATTATCATCCTCAAACCAAAAACCATTTAAGCTCTTCCTACTCCACAATAATGCCAATGGCTTAAAACTAAGACCTAATATTCGATGTCCACCACTATTAATGTAAAATAGTATGTTAACAATCCTAAAGTGATTACAAGTGTTTGACAAGCCAACCTTCATCTTCAGAACATTACAAGTGATGTGAAAGATAAACATCTGTCTATTCCTGCACTTAAGAGGGAACAAAATATTGCATATTTATATGCATTGTATAAATATACAAGAATAGAATTGAAAGAAAAAAAAATGAAGCCATTCTAACCCTAGACTTCTGAGCTAGTTAGCCTTTTCTTAGGCCTTCTCTTTTTTTCTCTTTTCATTTGAAGATAACAAGTACATGATTTTATACAAAAAAAAATACAGAACATGTACCACAATACAAGATATGAGAACAGTATATGAAGACCTTCACATATCACTGCCTCTTAGCCAATGTCTTCCTGAGTCCTCTCAAAATTTTTCCAAACCACATTGTGTTCATAACTGCTAGAGCTGATGGCACCACAAACACTAGGAGATAACCAAATGTATGCACCTGTTTTATCTGTCATGGTTGTACCACAAAGAAAATAAAGCCAAGTACAAATTCCAATATACATGAATGATTCAAGAGAAGAAAACTTAATACCTGATCATGGTGCAGATAAATGTGGTAAAATGAGTAAATGAACAAAAAGATTCTTGCAGCCTGCACAATGTAACTAATTCATTAGGAGACAGATGAGCTCAACAAGGTTGGAAAAAAAACATCAAACAAAATTGAGCTGATTGAAAAATTATAATAATGTTATATGTCAGCTTCTTCTATGACTATAAACTTGATACAATGCAATTTGTACTTGAAGTTTCAACAAAATAAAATTCCTAAATAGAAATATCTTCTATGCACCCGGTACTCTGACTTTGTGAGTGTTCTTTAAGGTTTGGTTAAAAAAATGTTTCTTACAGCCCATTCACTGTATCCTGATTTTCAATTATTGAAAACCCTACTTGTTAACAGCCAGCTTTCCTCAAAAGAATAATACCAAAAATATTTCACAAGAAACATAAGAACCAATTGAAATGGGACTACAAAAAGCTTCAGATTTCGCTCTTTTAGTTTCCTTCATAAACATCAATCTCTGAATCTAAATATAGTCTGAAGAAATTCTTTATAAGAATATAGTTTACTCAACACCAGGGATAAATTATGCTCACCAAGGAACCAACAAATTTTACTGCTAGTCTAAAAGTTCATGCATCTGCCTCGTGACGAGAGCTCTTAAGGTGTGCAGTAAGCATACAAGTACATGGCCTAGGAATAATTCTTCCTTTAGTGGTCAGATTAAAACTTCGAAACCTATTAGAAGACATGAAAAATCAAATTGATGTCAGAAATCATTAAGAAAAAAGTTGACGCTAGGCCCTAAATATAATAAATTTATTACACTATGCTTAGAGTCCTTTGCTAGCTCTGTTGGTTCCTTAACCTAAAAATGTCTCTGAACATATTGGACCCCAATTGTGTTCCTTGTGATGACATACCTCATAAATTCAGTCCCAAATTGGGTAGTTGATGAGGATCTGAGCAACTTTGATATCATGGGAAATAGTCTTGATGCCGGAGCATCTATGATTGACCGAGTGGGCATGGGTTGAATTGGATGCGAGTCTTGGCTGCCTGAGTCGCAAGCCCCGGCTCGGGATACGATTAGTTTTTGATGATTAGCTATTTTCCTATCTCGGATAGAAAAGTTTGATGTTAGTTAATTATAGCAAGTTTTGACTTTTATGGACTTTCCTTTTGAGAACTTTTGTGAACTTTTTCTTGAGAACTTTGGATATTGCTAAGAAAGCCACTAGTTAAGATTCTTCGAGTTAGAAATTGAAGAAAAGAGTCTCCTTGTATTATTATGAATACTCTCACTAGGGCTCCTCTTGTAGTCATCCTTGAGATACTTGAAATTCTTGAATAGTGAAAATTTTATTGTGGGAATTATTCCTCATTTGCCTTCTCTCTATTCTCTCTCCCCTCCCTTTTGGTGAATTCCTAAGATTTGCGAGTGAGCGTTGTAAGAGTTGTATCCTTGGAGTGGCTAGCCAAGATGGTGGTTTCGGCCTTGGAAGAAAGTGATTCATACCTTCTCTTCTTTCAACTACCATCCATCCCCGCGTTGTGCCTTCGTGAGATTTCTACCTCGTCACAATTGATTACATTGACATACATACCCTTACTCCTTTGAGTTTTCAGCCCAAATTCAACACCTCCTTGGCATCAGTATCAGAGCATGGTTTCAAGATGCCACCTCGCCACTGTAATATTAAAGAGCATGTTGAACGTGTACGAGATCTGTGAGATAGAAAAGCTAACTTTGTCAATGGCAACCATCATGTGAGACATAAGAACATGTTGAACATGTTGTGCTGAATAACTTAGAAAAAAATCAGCAGTTTCGTCTAAGGATGATAGTAATATTTCGATGATTAACACAACAATTGAGTGAATATCAATTTAATAACACAGTTTTACGTGATACATCACTAATATATACGACACCCTCGATACATTCATAATATATTGAGAGAATGAGATCAAGACGACTTCCAATGATTAACAACGAGATAAAATTTGTAGTAGAAAAATGATAGAGAGCCTTCAAATCTAATTCAGCAAAATTTCAAGTGAAATCTACTCTTAAGGGCAAAACAGTAATTTTCATTGTTCAGGGTATGAAGTTCTATTGGAGTATACACTCAAAATTATTTGAAATATGTTCAATTGATTATATGAATTAGTCTAACCTTAAGATGCAGGAAATTGTGAGTTGAGTCGACCCTAAAGAAGTTTGAAGTCGACCCTGATACAGATGGCACGCACTGACACGGAGCAACATACTTGGGATAGTGTATGAGTCGACCCCAGAAGAAGTGGAGTCGACCCTGGCATATTTTGGAACCTCCTGGCACATCCTTTGAAAAATGACACAGATGAACAGTAAGTGGAGTCGACCCCAAGTATCCTTGAGCCGACCCCTGGAGAGGAGCCGACCCCAAAGAACCATAAGCCGACCCCAACTCAAAGCCTCAAGAAAACAACTCTCTGGAATTTACTGAGAGGGCCGACCCCAAGATTCCTTAAGCCGACCCCAGTGGAGCCGACCGGAAGAGAACATGAGCCAGCTCCAGGATAAGTAGTCAAAAACCATGTCTCTGGAATACTTGAGAAGGCCGACCCCAATGGAGCTTGAGTCGACCCCACTGTAGCACGGGTCAACCCCAAGAAAGCATGAGTCGACCCCAGTGAAAACAGCCGAAAAACAAGTCTTTGTGGTTCCTGAGAAGGCTAACCCCACTGTAGCAGGGGTAGACCCCAGAAAAGTTTGAGTCGACCCCAGAGAACCTTGAGTCGACCCCAAGGCTAAGGAACAGTAACTTGAGTCGACCCCAGGAAAGCTTGGGTCGACCCCAGCACGGGCAAGGGCATAACAGCTAGCTCTGCAGAAGCACTTTTTGAGCTCTCAACGGCCAGTAACGGCTAGTTTTTCAAATCTAACGAATGGGGAGTGACCAATAGAGGTTGGAAAGTATTTAAGAGACACTATTCATTAGAGGAAAGAATCTTTTGCAAAAATCAATAGCATATTCAAGAGAAAGCAAGCTCTAATGCTCTTCAACAAGGTTCTTCATTGAAATCCCAAAAAGGAGGTGGTTGAGCAATCTGAGAGTGCATTCAACAGCTCCACCTACCCATTGTGAAGTGAAGTAACCTCAGCAAAGAAGAGAAGAGCATCCTCAAAGCGATAACTATTTCTCATCTCTTCTCTTAGTGTATAATTGTTATATTTGCTCATTTAGGAGTTTCAAATTCTTCCTTTTTCAATTTTCTTGTAAGGTTTGTAAGTGAGCCCGTAAAACCAACATTGTAGGTTGTTAGTGAGCCCGCAAAACCAATATAAGTTATTGGTGATCCCGGAAAAACCAAGGTGTAAAGGTTTTGGATTGTGAGCCCGGAAAACAATCCAACTGTAATCCGTGGGATTATAGTAAATTCCCAAGGGACGCTTGGGGAGTGGACGTAGGTGCTTAGGAGAGCACCGAACTACTATACTTTTTGTGTGTTTGCATTGTGTGTTCTTTTAACTTCACTACATGCACTTAATTAACATTAACTAAACTACTTATTTATCTATCAATTTAATTAAGGGATTGAAAATTTAGAAAATCCAATTCACCCCCCTCTTGGATTGTCACCTTGGGCAACAAGTAGTATCAGAGGGCACAATCATTCCTAAACCTGAAATAGATTGGAATGATAGTGATAAAAGACTAACGCAACTAAACGCTAAAGCAATTAATGTACTTTACTGCTCACTAGATGTAAATGAATTCAATAGAATATCTACATGCACCTCCGCCAAAGAAATTTGGGATAAACTAGAAGTCACACATGAAGGAACTAATCAGATTAAAGAGTCAAAAATAAATATGTTAGTACATAGGTATGAATTATTTAAAATGGAGTCCACAGAGTCCATAATTGAAATATTCACTAGATTCACGAAAATCATAAATGGACTAAAAAGTTTAGGCAAATCTTATACTAACTCGGAATTGGTGCGAAAAATTCTCAGATCTCTACCAAGAGTTTGGGAGGCCAATGTTACCGTTGTTCAAGAGGCAAAGGACCTCAATACACTACAATTGTAAGAGCTTCTAGGATCACTCATGACCCATGAGTTGACCATGAAGCAAAATTCAGAAGAAGAGGTTAAGAAAAGGAAGAACATTGCCTTGAAGTCCACGACTCCGAAACAAGACATTGAATCAGAGGAGTCTGATGATGAGGAGGAATATGATGAGGAAGGAATGGCTTTGCTCGCGAGGAAATTCAAAAAATTCATGAGAGGGAAGAAGAAATTTCATAAAAGGAAGCCCTTCCTCAAAGGCAGCTCAAGCAAGGAAAAGGGAAAGGAAAAAGAGAAAGAAAAAGAAGTGCCGATTTGCTATGAGTGTAACAAGCCCGGGCATTTCAAGATAGATTGCCCGAAACTGAAATGGATGGCAAGAAAACTTAAAAAGAAGATCCTCATGGCTGAATGGAGTAAAAGTGAGGAATCAAGTTCGAAAGAGGAAGATCAACAAGAGACGGCCCAAATCTGCTACATGGCCAATGACGATGAGGTAGATTCTAAACTTGAGTGTGATTTTACAGTAGAAAAATTACATGATGCATTTTTAGATCTTATGGAAGAGCACAAGAAACTAATCAATAAAAATAAAGTTCTAAAATATGAAAATCAATGTCTTTTGAAAGAAAGCTGAAACTATCTAATGACTATGAAACATTAAGTAGGAAGTTCACTAATTAAACTAAAAGTCTAATTACTTAAAATTTCAAACTAAAAGAAGATGCAGAAAAATATAAATCCTTAGTGGACAAGTTTACACTTAGCTCAACTAAATTAAATATGATTCTTGATAGTCAAAAAGCTGTATATCATAAAGCAGGATTATGATATAAAACAAATAGAAGAAAAAATACTTAAAGAACATATTTGTTAAAGCCAAAAATGAAAATACAACTTGTCATTGCTGCAATAAAATAGGACACAAAGCATACGAATGTAATTTTAGAAAGTTCAGCAATAACAAATTGAATGAAAAGAGTAAGCTAAAATACAAGAAAATTTGGGTTCCAAAAGGAACATCAAACACTAACCCTAAAGGATCCAACATAGTTTGGATACCTAAAGTACATCCTTGATCTTGATTGCAGGTGTGTCTTATAGCCAATAAGAAGGATAGACGATGGTATCTAGATAGCGGGTGTTCAAGACACATGACAGGTGATATTGAATAATTTGTCACCTTGGAATCTAAGGAGGGTAAAGCGGTAACCTATGGAGACAATAGAAAAGGACTCATCATTGGAAAGGGTAAAATTCGTATCACTCCATCCACTTTTATAGAAAATATTTTATTGGTTAATGGTTTGAAACATAATTTACTTAGCATAAGTCAATTTTGTGATAAAGGTCTTAAAGTTTCATTTGAAGCTTCAGTATGCATAATCACAAATCCTAAAGATAATAGCATTGTACTGATGGGACATAGGCATGGAAACATTTATATGGTAGATTTTCATGACTTAGCCAAGCAAAATGGGTTATGCTTAATCACTAATGAATAAAAGAAAAATGAAACAAGTTGGCTATGGCATCGTGGACTAGGACATGCTAGTATGGACTTAATATCAAAACTAGTCAAAAAGGATTTGATAAAAGATGTGCCAAAATTGATTTTTGAAAAAGACAAAATCTGTGGACCATGTACATTAGGAAAGCAAACAAAATCATCTTTTAAATCGAAAAATGTAGTGTCAACCACTAGGCCTTTTGAAATCATTCACATGGATCTATTTGGACCTACTAGAACCACAAGTTTAGGAGGAAAAAAGTATGGACTAGTAATAGTGGATGATTTCTCAAGATATACATGGATTTCATTTCTTGCACATAAGAATAAAGCATTTTCAGCATTTCTGAAATATTATAAAAACATTACACTGAAAACAATTTTACCTTAATTGCAATTCGAAGTGATCATGGAACTGAATTTGAAAATCAACACTTTGAAGAATTTTGCAATGAAAACGGTATTTCACATCAATTTTCAGTACGTAGAACGCCCCAACAAAATGGGGTTATTGAAAGAAAAAATAGGACTTTAGCAGAAATGGCTCGCACTATGTTATGTGGTCAAATCTCCCAAAGTACTTCTAGGCTGAAGCTATAAACACTGCTTGCTATATTTTAAATCGTGTTTTAATACGTCCGATAACAAAAAAAACTCCTTATGAACTTTGAAAAAATAAGAAACCAACTGCTAAATATTTTAGAGTATTTGGATGTCGATGTTTTATTTTAAACAATGGCAAGGAGGATCTAAGCAAATTTGATGCCAAGTCAGATGAGGGTATCTTTCTAGGATACTCTACTTCTAGCAGGGCATACAGAGTGTTCAACAAGAGAACTCTTGTAGTTGAAGAGTCAATAAATGTTATCTTTGATGAGTCTGATAGTGAGTCCCTTAGGAGAGAAAGTATTCTTGATGATGATGCAGGAATTATTGAGTTTGAAAAGCTGAATCTTAATAACGTGCCAAATCAAGAAAAGGAAGATGAAAAGGAAAAGAAAGATGATCATGTTCCACCACAATCTCAAGACTTGCCAAAGGAATGAAGGTACGCACATGGACATCCCAAAGACTTGATTATTGGTGATCCATCACAAGGGGTAAGAACTCGATCCTCTCTAAGAAATTTAAATGATTATCTTGCTTTTGTTTCACAAGTAGAACCTAAAACTTATGAAGAAGCTGAGCATGACATAAATTGGATTAATGCTATGCAAGAAGAATTAAATCAATTTAAAAGGAGCAATGTATGGACATTAACTGAAAGACCAAAGCATAATTCTGTAATTGGAACAAAATGGATCTTCAGAAATAAGTTAGATGAAAATGGAGTAGTTATAAGAAATAAAGCTAGGCTTGTAGCTAAGGGATACAATCAAGAAGAAGGGATAGATTTTGAAGAAACATTTGCTCCCGTAGCTAGATTAGAGGCTATTAGACTACTTCTAGCATTTGCATGCTTTATGGACTTTAAACTATATCAAATGGATGTAAAAAGTGCCTTCTAAGCCCACCCGCGGAGATTGTATCGCGCTCATGCTACGGCGTAGAACTCGGCGAAGAAGAGAAAGAGAGAGAAAAAGCATCAACGGCTCTTTAGAGTGAGAAACTCTGAGGAGAGAGAAAGGATTGCTGTGCTAACGGTCTCCTTCGCCGGCGTTGAGCGGTGGTGGGGGAGCTCTGCTGTGTCCGGGCCATCCCGTGAACCCAGTTCCTTTGTTCTGCAGGGTGCCAACGGGATCCAATGAAGGGGAAGATGCCGATGGAGGGGTCGGCGGGCTCAGTCGGGGAGCCGGGGTCGGGGGCGACGGCGGAAGCTGCCTCGACGAAGCAGACTGCGGCATCGTCGTCGACGAGGTCTTGGGCGGAGGTGGTAGCTCAAGGACCAGGTACGTCTAAGGGTAAGGGGGGAAAAGGGGACCGACCGGGTGGTTGGACGCGGCCCGGGCCCTGGGTCACCCATCGACTGACGGAGGAGGAGGTGGCTCGCTTGAGCCTTCACTTCCCATCGGTCTTCGAGCTCCCGGAGGAGCCCATTGAGGCTGCCCGCCGGGAGTGGGAGGGGCTAGCACTTGTCGACCGGAGCCTCGGCCGGCGGGTGCCGGTCGAGTGGGTGGCCAAGGACGTGGCTGCCCGGCTGAAGAAAACAGGGGAGGTGGTGGCGATGACCCTTGCCGAAGACCACTTCGCTCTGCGATTCCGGTCGCCGGAGGTCCGGGATCGCGCCCTAGCGGAGAGGCCCTGGGTGGTGGCAGGGCAACTGGTTGCCTTGGAGCCGTGGGCGCCGGACTTCCTACCTAGGGAGACTCCGGTCAAGACCGTAGTGGTCTGGCTCCGGCTACCTGGGCTCCTCCCGGAATATTGGTCGACTTCGACCATTCTAGAGATTGCGGCCAAGGTAGGAAGGCCAATGGCGGTGGACGGTGTCACCGAGGGCCGACGAGCTATGGGCTTCGCTCGTGTCAAGGTGGCCATCGACGCATCCGCGCCTCTTCTCCCAGGGATACGGATACTCGGGAGGACGAAGGCTATTTGGCAGCCTTTCGTCTTCGAGAGCATCCCGGACCTCTGCGTTCGGTGTGGAAGAATCGGGCATCTCGGGCCCGTGTGCCGGTTTGGGGCTCCGGCTCCGACCGGCGTTAGTTCACCTGAAGAGGAGGTCCCTGGCCCGATCTATGGCCCGTGGTTGGTGACCTCCCGTGCCAGACGGCCGCGGGGAAAAGGGCCGCCGGAGCTGGGGAAGACGACCGAGCCCTCCGCTGGGTTGCCCCTTTCTCAGCCGGATCCGCCGATTGCTTCGCCTAGCCCTCCGGTGTCCCCACCGGATCTCGAGGGCTGGCAAAAGCCCGTCAAGGTGGCCCGTCACCACTCCCCGCCGGGGGTGGCGGTCCTGGCCTCCGACGGGCGCGTGGAGGGTTCCCGAGTCGACACGGCCCCGCCCGTGGGACGCGTCGACCCGGTGCCTGTGGCTGACGAGTCCGGGCCGTCTGAGTCCCGGGCTGACTCGTCGGATCAGGGCGGGCCGACTGGAGCGGCGGGCCAGGCCACTGTCAAGCCTAAGAAGCGGCCCAGAAATACTGGGCTGCTAACGGATCTGGGCCGCTCCCTGGGCCGGGGGCGGGCGGGCCACAGGGGTGGCTCGGCCGGGACAGTGGCACGCGGGGCACGCGTGCCCCGCGTGTTTCGTACGGTGAACCGCGCGACGGTCCCCCAGGCCCGTCGCGCGGAGCTTGGTGCGTGGCCCAAATCGGCTGGGCCACGCACGGGATTCCCTGGGAAGGCCCCTGTGGGCGGGGGCCTTCCACTGTTCACGGCCCAACTGGGCCATATGGGGCCTGAGACCAGGCCTGATCCACTGGCCCAGTTCACGGGGCCCAACGACTTCCAGTTTGGGGCCCAGACCCTGGGAGTGGATCCGCCAGCTGCGATGCTCTCCACTCTAGGCCCTCTAGAGGGGGATGTGGGGCAGGGGGATGGTGTCTCGGGCAGGCCTGATCCGGTCGATGTACCTAGGACTAGTGGGGTTTCTGCCTGCGCTGTCTGCCCTATGAGTGATTTCTTGGCAGAGCGGGATATGCCTGCACCTATGGAGCTAGGGGTAGGTGACTCGAGTGGCCCCGAGGGGGCTGCTTGCAGGTCCGCGGATCACTCGACGGTCGTACAATGGGTGAAGGCGGCAGTGCTGCGAGTTGTCTCTGGGGTGAGTGCGGATGAGGGTCAGTGGATTGACCCCATCCATGAGGTGGTGTTGGACCCTATGGCCCAGAGGGTTGATGTTCCTGTGGCCGACCTCTCGGACTTTTCCCCATGAGGATTCTTGCGTGGAATTGCAGGGGGGCGGCTAAGCCGGCATTCATGTCATCATTTAGGAGGTTGGTCCAGATCCATAGTCCAGAGATCTGCCTACTCTATGAAACTCGCCTTTCTGGTCGAGGTCTTGGTCGTGCTATACGACGGTTTGAGGTTGACTGGGAGTCATATGCTGTGGATTCCCAGGGGTTGTCCGGGGGCATCGTGGCTCTGTGGAAGCGGGGTGTGGCTACAGTCGACGTATTCCATAACTGCTCCCAACAGGTCCTCATGATCATTTCGGAACCTAATGCTGCTCCGTGGGTTTTGAGCGGTGTGTACGCTAGTACCGACTATCGGACTAGGAGAGTTCTGTGGGATGAGCTCACCCACTTAATTGCTCAGGGTCTTCCAACTGCAATGGTGGGGGATTTCAATTGTATTTTGGCGGGTAGTGAGAAACGAGGGGGTAGGGCCTTCACAGACACTGCAGATAAAAGGGAGTTCCGCGATTTCCTCTTGCGTAATGGCCTAGTCGATCTGGGCTTTTCCGGTCCGCAGTTCACTTGATGTAACAACCAGTCCGGCCAAGCTAGGGTGTGGGAGCGACTGGATAGGGCTGTTGCTTCCACCGACTGGCTTATCAGATTTCCCTCCTATAGGGTCAGTCATCTTCCCCGGATTGCTTCGGATCATTGTCCTTTGCTGATTTCGGCGGTATCGGGCTCGAGTCACCAAAGCCCATTCCGTTTCGAGAAGGTATGGCTGTCTTTCCCTCAATCCTGGGACATTGTCCGAGGAGCTTGGGGTATGCCGGTTCGCGGTGACGCCATGCAAAGGGTTTCACGTAAATTGGAGTTGACTAAGCGACGGCTACGCCGTTGGAACCATGAGGTAGTGGGCAACATCTTCCAGAAGCTGGAGGAAGTGGAGGTCGCGATTGTTGACCTCCAAAGAAGAGAAGATCAGGTGGGCGCACTTCCTGAGGCCGATATGGTGTGCCTCCGGGGTCTTCTCGCCACCCACCACTCGATCCTGCGGCAACATGAGATATTCTGGAGACCAGAAATCTAGAATTCAGTGGATCAGAGAGGGTGATCGGAACACTAGTTTCTTTCACCGATCCATGGTTATCAGAAGACAGAGGAACATGATTCGTTCCTTACGGGATGAGCTAGGCCACAGGACTGAGGATGATTCGGCGATCAGCCATATCCTATTCGACTTCTTTCGCTCTCGTTGGACGGAGGATGGTGGGCCCGCCGCAGTTGGCCAGCTCCCGCGAGCTGATTCCCAAATCGGGCCGGCCGAGAATGCCCTGTTGGTCCGACCAGTGACGGAGGGGGAGGTGCGAGCGGCGATCTGGGCTCTGGGCGAGAATAGGGCCCCGGGTCCAGATGGATTCCCTCCTTTCTTTTTTCGGAGATACTGGGATATTGTCCGGACTGCTGTGGTGGAAGCAGCTTTGTGTTTCTTCAGTCGAGCGGGGATGCCTGACGACTGGAAGGCCACATTTGTCACGCTGATACCAAAGCGCCAGGACGCGTCCGAGCCGAGTCACTTTAGACCGATTAGTTTGTGCACTACTTTATACAAAGTTGTGGCAAGAATCCTGATGGATCGCATGAAGCCTTTGCTCCCGGGCATTATCTGTCATGAGCAAGGTGCTTTTGTGGGAGGCAGGAGTATTTCTGATAATGTTATGGTGGCCCAAGAGATGATGTGGGATCTCCGACGGGCTTCGAAGCGACGGAGCCTGATGGCTATCAAACTGGATATGGAGCGAGCGTATGATAGAATCAGGTGGAGTTTTCTCAGGCTAGCCTTGGCGAGTCTGGGCTTCCATGACACCTGGATTGGTTGGGTTATGGGGTGTGTCCGGGGTCCGAGGTTTGCTATCTTGGTCAACGGCTCACCATCCCCTTTCTTTAGATCTACTATGGGGCTTCGGCAGGGATGCCCGTTATCCCCGTACCTGTTCATCATCTGTTCTGATGTCCTGTTTCGGTCACTGCAGGCTGCGTGCACTGCCAGAGAGCTGGGGGCTTACGTCCCAGCTCCAGGGGCCCAGCCGATATCACATTTACTCTTTGCCGATGACTGCCTCCTCCTGACGCGGGCTTGCATAGCGGATGCTCAGGCTATCAGGCAGATTTTGGCCACCTATTGCCATGCATCGGGTCAAAGAGTGAACGCCCAGAAATCCACCATCTCCTTCAGCCCGAGTACGCCACCCGGGATTCGACGGGGGGTTCGGAGGATTCTGGAGATGCCCGAGCAGGATGGGACCTGGACCTATCTGGGTGTTCCGATCACAGGTAGGAGACTGCGTGTATCCGAGTGCACCGGGATGGTGCAACGGGTCCAGAGTAGGCTAGAGGGTTGGAGGGCAGTGTCCCTATCTATGATGGGTAGAGTAACGCTGATTAGGTCTGTTCTGGGCTCTATGCCCATCTATCTCATGGCGAACACGGTGGTGCCAAGATCAGTTCTTTTGAAGATCGAGCGTCTTCTTCGGGGCTTCCTATGGGGCTCGCTTGGCGGGGGTCGTGGGGTGCATCTAGTGGCATGGGAGAGTATCTGCCGCCCTCTTAGGGAGGGTGGTCTAGGGGTGTTGTCTCTCCTGGAGAGTCGTGAGCTGCTCCTCGCCCGGCATGCCTCCCGTTTCGTCCTGGAGCCGCATGGGTTTTGGAGCCGGATCATGATTGCCCGTTATGGGAGGGCAGGCCCGGAGGGCTGGGCCCGAGGAGGGCGGAGTTGCTCCTTTCTATGGCGTGAGATAGCGAGGTATGTACCCATGGTGTCGGATCATACCCGATGGTTGATAGGCGACGGGCGCAGTATCGATGTGACCGGTGACCCATGGGTTGACGGCCTTTCCCTGCGCCTTTGGCCAACTACAGTTAGTGTCGATGCTGAGGAGGGTCTACATGTCTGTGATCTCATGTCCCCCGGGGTGGCCGGTTGGGATGAGATTCGATTGGCCCGCCTCTTTCGGGAGCATCTGGCGGAGAGGGTCCGTTCTCTCTCCTTACCTCGGAGTGGTGGACCAGATGTGCGAGTGTGGGGTTCCTCGACCAGTCCTAGAGTCCGGATGAGTGATCTTTCTCGCTTTCTTAGGCAGGAGTATGAGCCTGGTCTTGATTGCGCCTGGATTTGGCGATTGGGCCTCCTCCCGAGGGTCGCGCTGTTTCTCTGGAAGGTGGTTTGGGACCGGCTCCCTACGAGAGCTGTACTTGGTGGACGAGGATTGAGGATCCCATTGGAGTGTGGGGTGTGCGGTGCGGTCGAG
This sequence comes from Phoenix dactylifera, assembly GCF_009389715.1. Lineage (NCBI taxonomy): Eukaryota > Viridiplantae > Streptophyta > Magnoliopsida > Arecales > Arecaceae > Phoenix > Phoenix dactylifera. The sequence continues at coordinate 283,351 of NW_024067817.1, forward strand.
ACGGTAGACCATGCCCTGTTTCGGTGCACATGGGCGAGGGATACTTGGCGCCTGGCAGGGGTCCCACAGTTGGTTTGGAGCTGCAGGGACCAGTTCTTACAGTCCATGCATCAGGGCTCGGAGTCCCCGACGCTTAGTCAGGTGGTGGTTCGAGCGAGCTGTACTGCCTACCAGATCTGGTTGGCCAGGAACGCTCGTACATTCGGCGAGCGACATATGTCGCCGAGATTTGTGGTCGAGAGTGCCCGCTGTCAGGCGGCAGAGTTGTGTCACATCACCCCCGTTGGAGGGACCTTGATAGCTCGGGACATCTGGAGCTCCCACTCTGCTTCGGCAGCTTCCCGCACGGTGTTTTTCACCTGGGAGCCCCCACCCCCGAGTTTCCTCAAGGTCAACTTTGATGGGTCAGTCTTGGACGGTGGCACTAGGAGAGGCGCGGGTTTCGTTATTCGGGACCCGTCTGCGAGGGTCGTGGCTGCCGGGGATAGTTATTTGATACCTCGGTACCGAGTGCGGAGCTGATAGCTGCCTGGGCGGGCCTTTGCCACGCCCGGTGCGTGTTACAGGCCAGGTCTATCATCCTGGAGGGTGATTCTGCCACCGTTATAAGTTGGATCCAGGGGGGACCTCGGGGTGGCAGTAGCGACCATCCCTTGCTCCGAGACATTTGGGCTATGGTGAGAGATGGAGGGGCCGTTCAGGCCAAGCATATTTACCGTGAAGCCAATGGTGCGGCAGATTGGGTGGCTGCGTATGTAGCTAGTCATTCCGGAGGCACTTTGTGGTCTGGAGATGGGGAGCTGCCTTTGGCACTCCGAGGTATCCTATTTTTTGACTGTATTGGGTGTATCCGTACCCGCCGAGTATGATTCATCCGCATTACCAAAAAAAAAAAAAAAAGGTTATATAGAAGAGGAAGTATATATAGGCAACCCCTATTTTTTGAGAGTCATGAATTTCCTGATCATGTGTTTAGATTACATAATGCACTATACGGATTGAAACAAGCACTTAGGGCATGGTATGATCGATTAAGCAAATTTCTGTTAAATAATGATTTTAGTAGAAAAAATGTAGATAAAACACTTTTCCTTAAGAGAAAAGACAAAAATCTGCTAGTAGTACAAATATATATAGATGACATAATATTCGGTGCCACAAATGATAGTCTTTGTAAAGAATTTGCTAAATTAATGCAAGGAGAATTCGAGATGAGCATGATGGGAGAATTAAATTTCTTTCTCGGATTACAAATCAAGCAAACTAAGAAAGAAATTTTTATTCATCAAACTAAGTATACAAAGAAAATACTAAAGAAGTTTGGAAATAAAAATCACATGGGAATCGACACTCCAATGAATCCCACCAGTGCTAGACAAAGATGAAAAAGGAAAAAATGTAGATATGAAACTATATAGAGGATTAATTGGATCTTTGCTTTACCTTACTGCTAGTAGGCCTGACATAGTGTTTAGTATAGAAATATGTGCTAGATACCAGTCAGACCCTAAGGAATTACATCTAAGTGCTGTCAAAAGAATCCTTAGATATCTAAGAGAAACTACAAATATAAGGTTATGGTACTCTAGAGACTCCTATTTTGATTTAGTTGCATATTTTGATGCGGATTTTGCTGGATATAAATTAGATAGGAAGAGTACTAGTGGGACATGCCAATTCCTAGGAAACAACTTAATATCATGATTTAGTAAAAAGCAGAATTCAGTAGCGTTATCAACGGCTGAGGCCGAATACATCGCTGCCGGGAGTTGTGCCCAAGTACTATGGCTCAAGCAACAACTAGAGGACTATGGAATCAAACTTGACAAAATTCCTATAAAATGTGATAATACCAGTGCCATCAATCTCACTAAAAATCTGGTTCAGCATTCTAAGGCAAAACACATTAAAATTAAGTATCATTTCATTAGAGATCATGTGCAAAACGGAAATATATGTATTGAGCATGTGTGTACCGAGAAACAATTAGCTGATATATTTACAAAACCTTTAAGTGAAGATAGATTTTGCATGCTTAGGAGAGAATTAGGCATATGTGATCCTTTTGAATAAAAAAAGGGGAAAAAGTTTCATGATACGCTCCTCCCATTTTGTAAATCCCATGAAACATTGGTAAAGTTGTTCATTTATGGTTTCCTTACACATATATCAATGTTTCAAAAGATTTGGTAAGGATATGAAAGAAGAATTTAAAAAAAAAAAATTTTTTTTTTGGAAGTCTGAAACGGGGCCGACCCGAGCCCAGAATGGGGTCGACCCCTCCTTGAGTCAACCCAAGCAAAAGCTGGGGTCGACCTAACAGCGGGACCCCCGTTTTTAAAGGGGACCCGTGAGCGAAATTAGGGCATCTCCACTCTTTGTTTCCTCTCTCAAACCAAATTTCTTGCTCTCCAATCCCCTTCAATCACTTCGAAATAGTGGTAGATTACTTCCCCAAGCCGTTAGATCAAGATCTAAAAAAGAATTTGGTGAAAAATGGGACTCAAGCGAGCCGTGGCCAAGAGAGCCGGGAGAGTATCACGCCCAACCATTGTAGAGGGACGTCCTAGAGAATCTTCTACAGTGCCTCCACAAGGTGAGACACGTGCAGAGCCTCCTCCACCTCCTTTCCCTTCAGTCTAACTTGCTAAGTATGTGGGGAGACCGGTTACCATGGGTAGAAGGATTCATTTCGAATTTTTGGATCAAGAAGGGTTCCGGTTGGGTGGTTGGATTCGACGGCAAGGATGGGAGTATCTTTACTCCCTAGATTTAAAGACCTACCCGGATTTAGTTCGTGAGTTCTATGCTTTTCTACGGGTCGGTCTGGGAGGGCTTGTGTCTGAAGTCCGAGAAGTACGAGTTCGTATCTCTGAGGAGAGTGAGTGAGTTGCTTCTGCGAAGGTGCCACACCAGACAAACCAGAGCACAGGATTAGAGCTCTACAGCTGGTTTTAGAGAGATGACTTTGATTATTCGGAAAATTTAATAGCTAGCTCTTTATCAGCTGAGATGAGGTTATTGCATAACTTCATAGGTCGGATACTGTTTCCGAAGAGCGGAAGATTTGATCATGTATCTGAGCGCGATTTGGCCATTATGGAGCATGTTATTCAGAGTATTCTCCTGAATCTTCCAGCCATGATGATCAGGCAGATGCGTGAGGTCGTATCCAGATCGAGAGCATCCTTGCCTTACGGTATGGTACTCACCTTGATATTCAGTCATCATGACATGTGTTGAGGAAGAGATATCCAGGGACTTGTTATTTACCGACACCTACACTGCACGATCCCTAGTGCGCATGGGTTATGAGAAAGTGGACGGTCAGTGGGTGCATGGAGGTGCAGAGGCACATGCACCAGAGGCTGATGCACTAGAGCCTGGAGACTATCCCTGAGCCTGAGATACCTGCTGATCACCCTACGGCACATGTAGAGGCAGGACCTTCATCCTCCACACCTACGGGATATACAGAGGAATATTGGAGTAGGATGACTGAACTAGTATCAATTCAGGTGAGGGGCCTCTCTGATAGCATGATGAGCAGGATGGACAGTATGACAGCAGAGATTAGAGGATTATCTGCTCAGCTGACAGGCCTCACGGACCGGATGACAGCTTTAGAGAGAGAGTTTCATGGTCCTCTGGGAGCTCGAGCAGCTGAGTCAGAGGTCTCGGCACAGAGCCAGCCAGCTCATAGGGCTCACAGACCTTCACAGTCATATCAGCCCAGACCTCCTCTCGCTACCTATACTAGGAGATCTAGAGCCAGATCCCAGCCCTTGGATGCCGCTAGGCCTACTGATAGCACTGCAGGGACTCATCTAGATTAGTGCCTAGAGATACTCTAGCTATCTATGTATCTTGCTTTCTATTATTTGAAAACGATGTTATATTTTCTGGCTTATTAGAACATTGTAATTTTGACTCTTATGAAATGCAATGTTTAATTATGTTTTATGATCTTTGTCATTGAAAACTCATGCATTATATATTCTTTTGATGATGACAAAAAGAGGGAGAAGTAAGAAAAGAGAGAAGTTGCAATATAGGAAAGAAGCAAGAGAAGTTGAAAAATAAATAGGAAAAAAATATTTACTTAAGGGGGAGCAATGTGCAACAATGAAAATCTTCTACACTTTAAACTTCCAAATTTCAAACAAGAAAATCTGAATTATCAATTAAAATTTCTGAATTTGACACATACTCCTCATGCCTCGATACATAACCTGAAACTCTTGCTTTATCTCAAATTTTTGATGTTTCATCCTTAAAAAAATACAAGAGTAAGGGGAAGAAAATCAAAAGTTCAAATTAGCAATATCTGAATGAAAGAGAGGGAGCTTTCACTTTCAAATTTAGAAAAGCTGAAATTCAGCAACTTAAGCATTTTCTAAAACAAAACCCTTAGTTTTATACAAGCGTCAATTTGCCCATACTCAATGTTTTGTAATCATCAAAAAGGGAAAGATTGAGGATGATAGTGATATTTCGATGATTAACACAACAATTGAGCGAATATCAATTTAATAATACAGTTTGACGTGATACATCACTATGTATACGACATCCTCGATACATTCATAATATATTAAGAGAATGAGATCAAGACGACTTCCAATGATTAACGACGATATAAAATTTGTAGTAGAAAAATGATAGAGAGCCTTCAAATCTAATTCAGCAAAGTTTCAAGTAAAATCTACTCTTAAGGGCAAAACAGTAATTTTCATTGTTAAGGGTATGAAATTCTATCGGGGCATACACTCAAAATTACTTGAAATATGTTCTATTGATTATATAAATTAGTCTAACCTTAAGATACAGAAAATTGTGAGTTGAGTCGACCCCAAAGAAGTTTGGAGTCGACCCTGATACAGATAGCACGCACTGGCACGGAGCAACATACTTGGGACAGTGTATGAGTCGACCCCAGAAGAAGTGGAGTCGACCCTGGCACATTTTGGAACCTCCAGGCACATCCTTTGAAAAATGACACAGATGAACAGTAAGTGGAGTCGACCCCAAGTATCCTTGAGCCGACCCCAGGAGAGGAGCCGACCCTAAAGAACCATGAGCCGACCCCAACTCAAAGCCTCAAGAAAACAACTTTCTGAAATTTACTGAGAAGGCCGACCCCAAGATTCCTTGAGCCGACCCCAGATGGAGCCGACCCCAGGAAGACTTGAGCCGACCCTAGTGGAGCCGACCCCAAGAGAACATGAGCCGACTCCAGGATAAGTAGTCAAAAACCATGTCTCTGGAATCCCTGAGAAGGCTGACCCCAATGAAGCTCGAGTCGACCCCACTGTAGCACGGGTCGACCCCAAGAAAGCATGAGTCGACCCCAGTAAAAACAGCCGAAAAACAAGTTTCTGTGGTTCCTGAGAAGGCCGACCCCACTGTAGCAGGGGTCGACCCCAGAGAAGTTTGAGTCGACCCCAGAGAACTTTGAGTCAACCCCAAGGCTAAGGAATAGTAACTTGAGTCGACCCCAGAAAAGCTTGGGTCGACCCCAGCATGGGTAAGGGCATAACAGCTAGTTCTGCAGAAGCACTTTTTGAGCTTCCAACGGCTAGTAACGGCTAGTTTTTCAAATCTAACGAATAGGGAGTGACCAATAGAGGTTGGGAAGTATTTAAGAGACGCTATTCATCAGAGGAAAGAATCTTTTGCAAAAATCAATAGCATATTCAAGAGAAAGCAAGCTCTAGTGCTCTTCAACAAAGTTCTTCATTGAAATCCCAAAAAGGAGATGGTTGAGCAATCTGAGAGTGCATTCAACAGCTCCACCAACCCATTGTGAAGTGAAGTAACCTCAGCAAAGAAGAGAAGAGCATCCTCAAAGCGATAACTATTTCTCATCTCTTCTCTTAATGTATAATTGTTATATTTGCTCATTTAGGAGTTTCAAATTCTTCCTTTTTCAATTTTCTTGTAAGGTTTGTTGGTGAGCCCGTAAAACCAACGTTGTAGGTTGTTGGTGAGCCCGCAAAACCAACATAGGTTATTGGTGATTCCGAAAAACCAAGATGTAAAGGTTTTTGGATTGTGAGCCCGAAAAACAATCCAACTGTAATCCGCGGGATTATAGTGAATTTCCAAGGGGACGCTTGGGAAGTGGACGTAGGTGCTTAAGAGAGCACCGAACTATTATACTTCTTGTGTGTTTGCATTGTGTGTTCTTTTAACTTCACTACACGCACTTAATTAACCTTAACTAAACTACTTATTTATCTATCAATTTAATTAAAGAATTGAAAATTTAGAAAACCCAATTCACCCCCCTTCTTGGATTGTCACCTTGGGCAACATTGTCAACAACAAAAGCAACACGACCGCCGATATTACCAAAGTTTTAATCACTACACTGATAAAGATCCCTTTGATGGTGAAAGCGAGCGTTCCAATGAGGAACGGAAGATTTCAATCCGTTCTATAATAGAAAAGCACCTTCATCAAGTAGAGAGGATACCTAGAACCAACATGAACGAAGACCACATCGCAAAATCGTGACTTCAGTATTAAAATAGACAACCCTAACTTTGAAGGACGCTTGCAACCTGATGAGTTCGTTGATTGAGTCCACATTGTTGAGCAAGTTTTCGAGCTTAACGAAGTTTCTTATGTCAAGCTAGTCACCATCAAGCTCAAAAAGTATGCATCAATTTGGTGGAAATTTGAAGCGACTTGAGCATGAAGGGTGCGGCAAGATCCAAACGTAGGACAAGAGTTGCGAACTCAAACTAAGTTCCTACATGAAGATTATCATCAGAATAAATATCTTAAGCTTTCACAATCTTAGGCAGCGTGATATGACCGTAGAAGAGTATACAATGAAATTCGAATAAGTCCTCGTAATGTGTGACATAAAGGACCCCAAAGAGCAAACTATAGCACCATATCTTGGAGGATTGAAGCCTAAAATGAAGTCATGTAACTTCAATCCTTTTGGACACTGATTGATGTGATACGATTGGCAAAAAAAATCAAGAAGCAACAACTAAAAGAAGATAATGCATGCTTTTTGAGGTGTAGAAATGGATAGACTAACCAGAGGAGTTTTGTGTCAAAGATGTCAGCATCTTCCAAAGCCAGCACCTCCCAATCACCTTAAAAGAAGAACAAGGGCATCCTCAACAACCACGACCATTCCAAAACTGTCGCCTCCAACCCTCGCAAGTGTTTCACATACCAAGGGCTTGGGCATATTACAGGCAACTACCCAAGTAGAAAGCTCGTCTCTTTGCCGGAAGAAGAATCATGTGTAGAAGAGGAAAAATATCAGCCAGTTAAGTTGACAACAAAGGCCCGAACGAGGAAGAGCTAGTGCATGCCGATCAAGGTGAAGCTTTGGTGGTCCGCCGCAACCTGAATACAACCATGGTAGCTGCTGAAGAAGACTGGTTATGCCATAACATCTTCCACACTAAATCCACTTCACATGGCAAGATAGAGGAGTCCATCAAACTTTGACGTCCTAGGTACCTTAAGCATGTTTACTTGTAGCATTAGGTTATCGCTTGCTGATCATGGTGTAGATCTTGGGTCAGTAGTGTTGGGCATATTAGACGATGAATACTACCTACATCTTGCTGAAAAACAAGATCAGGCTGTTGGGTCAGTAGTGGGGTTTCTACTTTACCACAATCGGTTGCACCGACATACCCTTCCTCTTTTGAGTTTTCAGACCAAGTTCAACACCTCCCCGGCGTCAAGTCTCTCTTGGCTTTTTCGTTCCTTCCTATTTTCTTTTGTTTATTGTGGAATCCTTTTTTAGTTGGAAAAAAAAATCAGACTATGTATTCCTTCTCATAAAAGACCTAGAACAAGTAACATGAAAATTGTTTTCATCTTTTATGATAAACAAGCACTTTTGTCGGGAATATATTAAGTTGTAGATCAGATCCCTATCATGCCTAACATCATTTATCAATTACATTCTGTTTCTTTTGCCTCTCCATAGCATCTTAACATTTTTTTTGAAAATGAAAGTTTTCCTTGTGAAAAAATAATATTCGAATTATTCTCAATGTTTCATTTGCCTGTTATTCTTCTGACTTTAAAAGAAGTACATCCTTAAACTATATAAAAGTGGCTTAATTCCCAACATTTTCTACTCCAGAGATGACCCTCATTAGATCTCTCTTTTAAAATGTTTAAACATGTTTTACGTAAAAGAAGAGACACCAAAAACTCCTGAAAAGGATATACTAGTATATATTGACTCTAAGAACCTACAGTGAGATTCAAATGCATTAGATTTTAAAAAATTATGAATTAATTATTTGCAGATATTTTTGAATCTAGATTTTAATTAAATTATTTATAATCTAAAAATTCTTTGCAGCCATGTGCAGCTACACGTGCATGATAACTAGTTTCTGTAAGTTTCTGTGATTCATGTATTACTTATGAATAATCCTTGAATCTTTGCTTATAAATTAAGATTCTTCCAATATTGTTCAACCTATTTCTACTTATGATTTTTCATCTACAGAACTTTCCAAAACATTTTCAACTAAAGAATTAATGTCCAGTGAAATTATCAAGAATCCAAAATTTGCTGGCACGCCTCCAATGATACATAACAACAACTTGATTGCGCTTCATATATTATTTCCATTTGACTATATTCATCGTTAAATCTGTGCTTCCATGAGTTGGGCAGCCTGAGCCCAATTGAACACCTTTAGAGGTAAATCACCTAGAATATCCTAAAGTGCTCTCAAATACCCTTTGCGTAATCCAGCTTCTAGCACGTCTCAAAACTTGTATTTGGAATTTTTGAAGAGGTTTGGGGGGAATATGAGAATTGAGAAAAGGGAGAAAATTGAGGAGATTGTGGGCACAGATGAGGGACAAGACAAACAAAAGCCATATTGAGGGGTCTTAGCAGAGGATGAACAAAAATAAGTCTGGGAAGGGACCACGAAAGGAAAGCTACTTTTGACAAAACATGCTATTTTGTAACTAATGTCAATTTGTCCATCTGAAGTCAAATATGATGAAACCTTTTGCATAAATCAGATGACTTCAGCGAAGCATTTTCTGCTAGGCCTGTGTAATAAACTCAAATTAATTCAAAACCAATGATAATAAAATTGCTAATATGGTTTGGACTGTGGACTAGCAATAAAGCAGGAAAAATCTTTTGATTGGCTTGTTAAGACAAGTTGATAAACTGAAAGGGTAGAAGGGATTTTCACATGAAGTAGTAACTTCATCCATGAAGGAATCATGTTTAATAGTCAATAGTAAGGACCGCCGAACCGCTACCGGGACCCGTACTGGTTGGCAGTCGGTAGGGTTCCGTACCGGTTCGGTACCGAACCGGAACTAGTACGGCTAGGGAGTTCCAGTTCCATACCGGCACGCCCATTTTTTTTACTTTTCAAGAATATTTAATTAGTAATCAATCTTTTTGAAGTTTTTCAATAATTTTAAGTGTATTTTGATTTTTTTTTTGTGTTTTCTTGATATTTTTTGATTTTTTTGGTGTTTCTATGCACCGAGTCGGCATCGAACTGGACGGTTCTGGCCGGTTCCGGTCCCAAATGGACCGGTTCTGGCCTGTAGAGGTCGGAACCGAATTGAAATGGCGAACCGACCTAATTTCGCACCGGGTCGGCTCGGTACTGCTTGAACCGAGCGGTTCGGCAGACCTTGGTCAATACATTTACTCTGTAGAGGAAGATATTTGCTCTAAACTATTCTGTTGAGCAAGTTGAGGACCATGTTTTGAAGGTTCTTATATGACTTCTTTCCCACCACCCTCCTCTTTTTGCTAGATGAATTAGGATCCGGATGAAAAGAGCTAGAAACTTTATTAATTAATTGAGGTACCAAAGAGCACACATCTCAGGTGCAATGTCAACAGCTTTCTCACACACACATAGAAAAAGCCTATAGTAAGAGCAGAAAATGCTAAATTAACACGTAGGAGAAAAGGCACACCATGATGCTAAATGGAGATGTCCCTGGTTCCTATCAACCATCATCAAAGCAGTTGGGGACATAAAAAATTCTCTCATGATAGGCTAGCTCGTTAGTAATTCTTGATGACCTAACTTATCTATCCAAACAGCCCCCTTTCCTCTTCCATTTATCTCATTAACCGATAATCTCAATAGGATGCCTTTATACTAAGGGCTTATAAAAGGACTGATCGTAATGATGCACATTTTCTTTTTCATTTGCAATATGACTCATCCATAATAATTTGGATCACTTGGTAATCTCTAGTTTCCTTTCAATTTGTTTCAAGTGGTCCGTAGTTGCAAGTTTTGTGGTAAACTTCGACAAAAAACTTAGCAACCAGTCCAAAAAAGGATAGAATCTTCATCAGGGTAAATTGCTGGAACTAGAAAGACTTGAAGAAGACCATTTCATGCTACAATTAGAACATATAGATTTTCGGATTGGTAGGAGGTTGCTTGCCTTTGTCTTAGGGAGTATGATTACTTCTCAAGGATGTGATTAAGGGCCTGTTTGGGTGCTTTGCATCCATTATCCTTGATTATGGCTCGCTAAAAGTTGGAAAAATGGAAAATAGGTGATGAGAGAAAACTTCATATGTGGGTCAGGATAATGGTAAGGGATAACAGAATCCACCAGGGAGGTGATTTATGCCTTCCCCCAAAAGTAGGGATCAGCAAATGATCATGGGTCCTTGCTGCACCCCTCTAAATTTCCACTAGAAAATATAATCGGCCCCTCTAACTTCTCACTCAAAAAAGCCACTTGCCCTTCACTCCGAATTATTCTTGGATTATATATTCTGGCAGCCAAGTAGCCCCTAACAGCTTATTGACATATGAATGTCTAATTTTCCAGCTTGTTATTTTAATTTGACCAAAGTTAAATATCATCTAGACTCTAGAGTGACATTAACCAATAACCAACCTACCCAGCAATATTGATGCATACTATAAGAGAGATAGATGTCGAGCATCTGGTAGGTGCAACCACCCCATTCTTCTTACCAGATAGGGAATCAGAGAGGATTGTGTTATTGTGTATACATATCTTATTGCTTCATCTTCATACTCTCTCTACTTGGCAGCATATTCACATTGCTATTCTCACCATACAGGTGACAATAGTTTATTCATATAGAAATAGGGGGTACAGAACTGATAAGATTGTTCATTATGCATTCCCACACTTGCTTCCCAATGTTAATTGGTAGCGGTAGTCATAGAATGTTTCTTTCAGGAAAAGTGGTATGACCGTATGAGCAATCTTTTTTAGGAGGTACCACCTGGTTGAACAAGATTTTGTGTCTAGAATAAAGACTCAAGGTGAATAAGAAGAAACAAGTTTGAAGGCTGAACGAATCTCTGTTTCATAATGGCTAAGAGGATAGGTGATGTAGCGACTTGTAGATTTAGGCCCGATTTATGTGTTTGGCTGAATTGTTATATGAGGTTAAATTTCAGAAAAAAGTTTAGCAAGTATTTGGCAAAAGAAGAAGAGTAAAAAAAGAATCAAGGATTGCTATACCAGAATCGGAACCTAGACCGGTCACGCGGTAGCATAGGTCGGTATGCCCCCCTGCTGTTCCTACCAGGCCCATACCGACACAGTAGAGGCAGGAGAGAGGGAGAACCGAAGAGAAGAAAAGAGAGAGAGAAGGGGGAGAGTGGGAGGGAGATAGAAGGGTAGCAGACATTCGGCGGAGGCCGGTGGAGGGCCAAGGAGCCATGTGAAGGGGCGAAGGACAGGCTCCGTCTCGGAGGCGGAGACCCTCCGCCCCTCTGCGGCCCTCCGCCAGCCAACCGCCACCCTCCCTCTCTTTTTCTTCCTCTCCCTCCCTCCCCTGCTCTCTCTCTCTCTACCTCTTTTTCCTTCTACTTCTCTCCCTCTGTCCCGGTTTTTCATTTTGGTTGCCGGAACCATCCCGGTCCGCCGCCAATATAGCTTGGTACGCCCCGAATCAGGCAGTTTGGGATGTTCTGCTGACCATGGAAAGAATAAGGTATGAAAAGAGAGATGAAAAAGGAGAAGGGGATTCAGAGAAAGAAAACTAAAAAAGATCACTGGAGATTCCAAAAAGAAGAAAATAAGCTTTTCCTTTTCTCCAATATTTTATCTTTATAACTCTCAACTAATAGCATGCAGATTCCCTCTAATACAACACCATGAAAAAAAAAAAAGCAAAGTACGCTTAGAAAGGGCCAACTTATGGAGAAAAGGCAAGGAGACACAAATGGAGGGACTTAAAGACCCATGAAGCCCTGTGAGAAGGAGCTTCCAATATTTCCAACCATCAATGTGGGCCTTGACTACTTAATTTGTTGCTTATGTGGCAAGTAAATCATCATCACATAGACCTAAGAGTCAAGCCTAAACATGCTTATATAAAAATTTAATCTTCACCATACAATCAAAATACACGCTAAAGCTTATAAGAAATAATAAAACCCTAATACTAGAAAAATGATAAGAGGCTTCAAAATTCTGCATAGATAATCAGGTACAGACAGTGGGAGTTATAAAAGCTAGGAACTACAGGATAGATTTTGGAAGTGGAGTGTCTGATTGGAAGGACCATTATTACAAAAAACAAATAGTTTCTTTATAGGGGTCAGATATGGGTTAGGAAAAGGTATCAAAATCCAATTTAGGCGGTGTGCTGGCTTTTGCTTCCTATGTTTCCTGAAGCTCTTAAGGTTTGCTTCCGATATTAGAGTAGAGGTTCATTATAATTGTAAGGACCTATTTAGATATTCCTACATGATTGGGCTGAAAATCCTGTAGGATTCATGGATTGGGCCATCTATTTAAGTACGGCCCTATATCAACAAAATACCACTCAGCCCAAATCTTGAGGGAAGGAGAAAAAAAAATACCTCCATGGGTCTTTCTTTTTTCTTGCAGCCCAAAAGCTAGGATCAGGGCTCGGTTTGGGCAGGTTCTTAGAAAATGCAAGCTAGAAGGGCCAACAGATCCGATTCCTATATAATTTTCAGCCCAATACTGTAGAAATATCCAAACAGGCCTTAAGTGATAAGTCATGCCCTATACTAGTAAGTAAAATAAGTGAAAAGCCCCATACTATTGATATCAAGACCTGTATGAAAATACTAATAGAGACACAGATGACTTCAAAGAATGAAGATAGATAGCCATAGGCACATTTTCTTTTTTTCATTTAGCTCTTTTTCATTTTCTTTGTAAGACCTGTATATCTATCGGTAGATATACATTGGAACTAGCTGGTGGTCCTATATCACCTAAGCTTTTTCTTAGTGTGTATGTGAAGTATCACCTTTGCTTTTTGATAGACAACTGAGATAGAGATTATGACAGACAGTTATGATAAAAGATAGGCTTACTGGAAAGTATGCCTACTAGGTGGAATATGAGTTGACAAGATTTTCTGCACATTGAGTTCTCCCATATTAGAGACCTAGATGTAAAGGTACTGGAGTTTCAATATAGTCTTACAAAGAAAGATACTACGGCTAAGCTCCAAAAAGGTAACAAGACTCGTAAACATGTGGAAGTTAATATCTCATGCAATACTATGGCAGTCGAGGTGATCCAAGAGGATCCCCAGATGCAATGTGGACCACTTTGACCACTACAGATAAGCTGCATAGAGTCCAAGAGCAAGATCCAGCACATCGGAAAGCCGAGTCGCAAGTAAAACTTCCGGAGGTCATAACTTGGTCGTACGATGACCAATTGAGATAATCTTTTTTTAAAAAAAAATGGCTAACTATTCGAGATCTACGACATGACGCCACATCCTTAATAGGAGAATGCCCATAGTGATGGAGTCAAAATTTCATCATTTGGGGCCTAAAACAAGCCGGTCAAACCGAAAGTTTTCTTTTCGGATAAGACTTTGACCGGATGTATCTCCCAATCCAAGAAGAATTAGGTGGAGTGATATTAAAAAAAATTCATGTAAAAGTCAAGATCTACTTCCTGAAGAATTTTAGTTTTTTCAAGTTTATTTCTACTAGTCATGTCTTTTAGAAAAGAGATTCCTATTAGAACTAGGAAAAGAAATCCTATCCGAACTGCGCAAGACAGACCTCAGCATTATTAATAAAGGCTATGTATCTTGGTTTTAGATCATCAACAAAAGAAAAGAGGACTTAGAGTCTTAGACCCTACTTTCGCAATTCTTATCTTATTCTAATTTTTTTTGGAGAGATTCGAGCTGAGCAAGCTGAGAAAAATCTTTCTTTGTTCCGATCGGATCATGAGATGAAATTTTTCAAATATCACATATATTTTGCAACAACAAACTAAGAAACACCAAATTCATTTTCTAGTTAATCAAGGAGGCATATTCCCCAAGGATTGCTGTGCTGGTACTAGGGCCCGAACCGGTTGCCTGGCTGCAAGGTTCGGTACATCCTCGTGCCGTTCCATGCCGGGCCCGTACCGATATAGTAGAGGAGGTTGGCGAGAGGGAGAACAGAAGAGAGAAAAAGAGAGAAGGGGGAGAGGAAGGGAGAGAGGAGAAGATCGGCGGAGGTCAGCGAAGCACATCCCGACATGCTAGAGAGGGAGAATGGGAAAGAAAAAGAGAGTGGGGAGCGAGGGAGAGGGAGGGACAGAGGAGGGTGGCCAATGAAGGCCGGCAGAGGGCCAAGGAGCGTGTGGAGGGGCGAAGGGGCCCTTTTTTATTTAAAAACTTCAAAAAGAAAAATGAGCTCCCTTTAGGATCCCTGTTTCGAATGAAATAGGGGAATCAGAGGCGGAGCTGCTCCTCCGCCCCTTCGTGTGGCTCTCCGTCCCTCCGCCGGCCAGCCGCCACCCTCCCTTTCTCTTCCTTCCCCCTCTCCCTCCCCCCCTCTCTTTTTCTCTCTTCCTTCTCCCTCTCCTCCTCTATCGCTGGTTTTTTGTTTTGTTTACTAGAACCATCTCGATCGACCACTGGTATGGACGATTCTGTCGTCCATGATATACCCTTTTGAAATTGGTTACTATAAGAAAACTATTATATTTTCTAAGGTTCACCGTGCTAGTACCAAAGCCCGTACCTGTCGGCCGGTGGCACGGTTCAGTATGCCCCCATGCCGTTCCATGTTGGGCTCGTACCGACACAGCAGACAAGGCAAGGGAGAGAAAGAGGGAGAACAAGGAAAAGAGAGACAAGACAAAGGGAGAGGGAAGAAGGGAGGGAGAGAGTACAAGCTCCCGAGGGGTCCATCGGGGCCCCTTTTTTTATTTTGAAAATTTTAAGAAAAGTTGGCAAACAGAGGTCCAGAGGGCGGAGCCCTGCTTCGACCCTCTGCAGCCTTCCAGCGGCCCTCCCTCCCTCTCCCTTCCTCCCTTCTCTCTTTTCCTTTCTTTCCTTCTCCCTCTCTCCCTTCTACCAATTTCTCATTTTAAATACCAGAACCGTCTTGGTCCGCCGCCAGCATGGCTCGGTACACTCCGAACCGGGTGGTTCAGGACGGTTTCACATTTCTTGGTATTTTCCCTTCCTTTTAGAATCTTCTAGTTTCGTCATTATCTTCTTAAGAAATTAGAAAGCTATCTTTTGCCTCCTTTTCCTTCTTCAATTATTTCTCTTTTATGTTTTCCTGTTGTTTATCAAAATAGAATGGTTAAAGGTAAAAAAAATGCAGTTTCTTTAGCATAATTTAGTCTAAAAAACTTCAGAAATTATAATTCACTTCAGTAGGGAATGTACAGAAATTTTTCTTTTCCAGGTTGTAGTAAGATTGTTAGTAACCCAATATATAATGGAAATATAGAAATATGAGGGAGAAAGGATGCAAAAGTTTGTATCACCACTTAAACAAGTATAAAATAAAATATGGCTAGAAGCCTGCAACATAATAAGAATTAAAGAATTAAAGATTTTTAAAAGTTGTGTACAATCAGGAGAGAGATTCCTAAGCTGATACAGCAGTTATATAAAAGACTCAAGCTTCCACTTACCAGCCATGCAAGGAACATCACAATCCCATTAACTAGATATGCATTGGATCTCTTCAATCCTGCAGTGTCAAGAAACCTTGGCAAAAGAAAAGATGAAGAGGTCAGCAATTAGATACTTCGAAAAATTATTGCATCTACAAAGAAATACATCCACAATTTTCAAAGTTACCATCGTAAATTAATTGCTGGTGTGGTTGTCTCAGAAATGAGGACCATGTATGTATATAATTGCCCTTCCCCATATATCATGGCATATGCTACAGCACTTACTGAAAGTAGATGATGAAGAACCTGCAAAGAAATCCGTCCTCATAGAAGCAGAGTACTTCTAAAACTCAAATAAAGATATTTTTCTAGAATAGAGAGATCATATAATAGGAGTAAAAACACAATTTCCAGCCAATCTGATATCAAGCTGAATGGGTCCTATTCAAGCAAAATAATGAATGAAGCTTCAAGATAGGCAACTTACATACTCCATTCCACCAAGGGAAGGATATAAACAAAATATCATTGCAAGATCTGTGATAAAATATCCAACGGAAACCTGCTGCATGCAAGATTCCAGCTATAATATACACGAACAACCAAGATTGTGCTTCAAAAGTAAGACCAAGCACAAGAATGTATGATACAATGGGAAAATAGACTTGTTACCCCCAATCCAAAAGTAGAAAGATGTGAACTTCGAAATGTGACAAAACCCTCAAGGTGATAATCAGAGAATAAATCTGA